>NC_043996.1:12626984-12926984 GCF_902150065.1 Myripristis murdjan
AACCACATTGTAGGCCTAGTCAGTTTTGTTTTTGTCCACAGAAATGTGTTGGTAAATAAGAGGAGGTTAATTATGACATGAGAAGCAGAATTAATTTAATTTTATATATCATATGACTTACATCACTCTAATAATTATGCTGCATACTATGATTTTATGTGAGGCTGAAAAGATGATAATGTCGATTGTGCAAACATAAATGAAGCTAAAGGTTCATACAGCATCCCTCTGTTTGCTTCTTCCTGCAAGGGTTACTGAGCGACAGAACTGTTGGGATCTTCCGAAACTGCAAAGAGCTCCGCCTGCGGCGAGCTTTCATCCGTAGCTGTTCAGTTTCTGCACAAGCTTTCCGCCTGGCCCTCTGCCCCCACCGGCTGCAGGAACTGGATGCCTCCTGGATCCCCAGCGACATCACTGGGGCCAGCATCATTGCAGGCCTGGCCTCCAACCCAGAGTGCAGATCCAGCCTGCAGAGGTTGTCGCTGAATGGGCTGCATCTGGACTACGAATCTCTGGGGGAGGATGGAGGGGCCCGTGTTGGCTTCAGCTCTCTGCAGGGCCTGAGGACACTCAACCTGGCCCACACAAACCTGACTGATGCCATCCTGAAGGACATCTGCTCTCTCCCTCAGCTCGAGAACCTGGATATCTCTTGTAGTACTGTTTCAGACCTCACCGCACTCCTGGAGTGCAGGAACACCCTGAGATCGTTGGTCGCCCACAGGCTCCGGCAGCTGGATATGTCGGCAGCCAGGCTGATCTTTGTCCTCAGCCAGCTTCACGCTCTCAGGCATCTGGACTTTTCAGACGACCACTTTGCAGGGATGTCCGTGGATGACAGTGATGGGAGGGAGGGGGATGAGACAGTGCGGCAGCTTCTGGAAGGGAGTCCCCAGGTCCTCCCTGCCCTTGTTTCTCTAGACGTGTCTGGAAGGAAAAGAATCACAGAGGCCGCACTCAGGGCGTTTGTGGAGGCCAGGAGTGGGCTGCTTTTCTTGGGCCTGCTGGCCACTGGAGTTAGCTCTTGTGATGTCGTCACTTCACATAAGAATTTAAAAGTAACCAATCTATTTCATTACACTAACTCTCATTACATGATTTCCATGGGTCCAGCGCTAGCATCAAGCATAGAGTTGAGCATGTTTTCTCGATCCCACCGTGTCTTTCATTCCAGCAGTGAAATGATTGCTTCCCCCCTGATGTAACTAGAGCTGAGAGATCAGAAAATGAAATAGACACGAGCCTCACTCTTGCCTATGCCTCATTTATTGTCTTTGCTATATGATGTTGTCTATTTACAGAATTTGTCCAGTGTGTTTCCTGTCTCCCAGTTTTAATCCGCTGTGTATGTGCAGGTAACTGGAGAGGCTAATGAGAGCCAGATCTGCGAAGCCCTAAGAAGGTATAACGAGAGGGAGTGTTTTGTACGGGAAGCCCTTGTGCATCTCTACAATATGACCACTGACATAGACAAACCCCGACCAGACATCCTAAAGGTACCGCAGCTCTGGCCATGCTATTGTGCCTGTATTGTACTGTGAATAAGATACCTGATACAGTTTTTAAGAACTTTTTCTGTAGTTTTGCACGTTATCTTCAGTCATTCTGCTCACCAGATGTTGCAGCATGAGGCATACTGTACTTTTAATCACTGCAGTCACCTAAGGAAATAGTTATAGTCAGATATAAACATACACACAAGCTTAACACAAGTATTGGGCAACCCCGGAAGTTGCCCCTTACTATCAGTGGCCTGTACTGCTGTTGCTCTAGTGATGTAAATTAATGGTAAAGGCACCCAAGCGGTAGGTGCTCAGGGAAGGAAGAGTGTGTATCATTCACTCCCCCCATCCAAGCTTTTCTAGCCAGTTTGAAAAGTGACGACCCACCAAAAAACAGTCACAAGCACTAAGGCAGCAACATTGGTGACTGATTCCAATTAGCACTGAACAATGTGGTACGAAAAAAATCATTTTGCAATTGTTTTGACTGATGTTGAGATTGTAATATGACTCGCAGTTTCAGTGGTAATGATCACTTTTGCATCATAATTTTTCATTGTCACTTTTATCAGAATGAAGATGCTGTGAGTGTTGCTGGGGTCTGCACCAAACAAATATGTTTTCTTACATCTGAAGAATATGATTTGTATCTGGAGAGTACAATTTGTAGGCCAGAGCATTTCTGTAGCACCACAGTGCTTCATTTATAATGGTATTTTGTGACACATTTTAGCTTAAAAAAAAAAAAAAAAAATCAGCTTTTGTTATTTTGATATTGCACTTGGCTATGTTGCAATTTGGATGATATTTTCATTAACTGTTCAGCCTTAATTCTGATGCATTCAGGATTTTGACTTGGACATGTTGTTTCCTGTAGCTGGTGTTGAGTGGGATGCAGAGCCACTTCACATCCCTGCACATCCAGCTGGTGGCCACTGCGTGTGTGTTCAACCTTACAACTCAGGACCTGGCGGAGGCCATGCCAGTCCACCTGCTCAGCTCCACTGTCACACAGCTGCTTTATGCCATGATGAACTTCCCCAACCACCAGCAAGTAAGGACACATCGTCAGCACTTCACATTACAGCTCAGTTGACCTCATGTAATTACAGAACAGCAAAACATCACCAAATGTGCTACCAGGCAGTTTACCATGGCTGAATGTTAGATTTAGTCAGAGCTGCTGCTGCCCTCAAACAGTGTTTGTAGTTTCTGGGAAAGAAACCATATACATACAGTACAAATATCTTCCGTCATATTCTGTGGTTGTCTAAATTACACCATAATTATGAAAGTTAGGGGGCTTTCACTCAGAGGATTGCTGACACCCTCTTGCCAGCAGGGAGATGCTAGTTAAGCATTTTAGAGAAAATGTGTGCAAAGGGTTACAGCTACAAAAAAGTTTCCCAATGTGGAAGGTTACTTTCCCTAAGTCTGTCTCTCTCACACACACCCACACACATACCAGGACACATAATTATATATAAAAGGATATGATAAAATATACATGCTAGTATAACATATCTGTCCCTCATATGGTTGCTGATTGCATAAACTATTTCCATGTCTCCAGGTGCAAAAGAACTGTTTGCTGGCACTCTGCAGTGACTACATCCTTCAGGACGTCCCTTTTGACAAGTTAGTCTGATTTGTATCAGTTACAGTGTGTTTTACCAGTCCATGCCTACGCAGTTGCCAAGATAAGCTAATCCATGCTCTCATAGAGTTGTGTAATATATCTACCAGCATCCAACTAAAATAATCAATATAGTCTTGTATGTCAAAAAATGTTTTGGTAGATAGAAGAGAAGACGTGCACAAACAGAATAGAGATTAGAGATTGTCAGAGCCTTGTCTGTGCATTATTGATATGTTTTTATAATAATATGCCTTTCCTCATGTGGGATATCTGCTGTGTCCATGGTTCAGATACTTAGCAGCCAAGCTGGTGATGAACTGGCTGAGCACCCACGAGGATCCCACCCTGCAGAGGATGGCTGTGGCTGTCATCTCCATTCTGGTTGCTAAGGTCAAGACACTGCTCGCTTACTGTTCATTACTTGCACAAATCCTGCTATAGCACTTGTTATTCCTACCTGTTGAGAGCTCTATGCCTTATGGAGGCAATATTCGGTATAAGTCATTCCTGTAACAATGTCATTGGCATGTTCTGATGCCAAAAAATGTGTCTCTGTTGTTATCAACAACACTCTCAATGACCTATTTTATGCTTTCACTGAAATCCCCTCCAGAATTTACGAGGCCTCTTTCCCTCTCAGAGAAAGCCTTTCCCGTAGACTGGTGAAATATGCACTAAAGGCAGCAGCAAGAAGTAATAAAATTGATTAAAAGAATATTCTTGCAAGGGTTACCTTGAAACTTGAGTGAGTTCCATCTCGAATTTCATTCAGAGTCGACCTTAGTGTTCAGCGAACTTTATGGTTCCTGTTGGACACTCAGCAGATTGGCCAGGACTCAAACCACTGATCTGTCTGTTTTATTTACAGCTGTCCACCGAGGAGACCTCACAGCTAGGCAATGATATCTTTATTATGAAGGTGCGTTTACCCATTCAGGGTGTTTTGTTTCAAACTCACACAACATCTGTGGCTCAGCACTGGATGTAGTGTGTGTGTGTAATTCCAGTTCTTTGTATCTCGCTCTGTCTCTAGTTCTCACTCTGTCTTTCTCTCGTGCTGTGTTTTCCATTACCTACATGTCCATTCAGTCACTGTCAGTCACTTCATGCACCCACTCCTTCTCTGTTTACTGTTGCTCTGTTACTCAATACTCCTCTATTGCCTCCACTCCTCTCTTTCCATGTAATCAAGCCCACCTCTCTCTCTCTGCCTCAATTCTTTTATTTCTTGTATGTTTGGTGCCTCGTGCTAATATGCAAGTTGCATTTTCATCCAGTGGATTTATTGTATTCAACACCTAACTTTCAGTGGCTGTGTCTACCAATAGCAACAAAAATAGACACTTTTTCCTTTCTCTCCCACCCTTCCTCTGTCTCACAGTCTTTCTATTCTCCCTTTCTCTCTGTCTGACAGCAGCTGCTGGGTATTGTGCAGCAGAAGGCTATGGCAGGAGTGGTGGACACCACTCTGAAATTTGCCCTGAGTGCTCTGTGGAACCTGACGGATGAGACGCCCACTGCGGCTCGGCACTTCATCCAGTGCCAGGGCCTGGAGCTGTATGAGGAGGTTTTAGAGGTAGAAGAGCCTCACACACTAAAATACAAATACAGGCACCAGTACATATTGTATATGCACACATACAGATAACTGTACGTGCTCCCTCTCCCACAAAATTATATTCAGCCACAAGAAATACATTTAGCATTACATTCTTAAATACTCTCCCCACAAACAGAGAAAGCATGTGGTTCATATACTTTTTCAGACAAACACTCGAAAAGAACAGACCTTGCAGGAGCAACCGCATGCATTCGCTGGCATGGAAATGATATCTTCCTTTAATCTATATTGTATACACACTGAGACGTTCACATATTTCACCTTGTATTTTGAACAGATATGCAATATACAAAGAAGTTCTCATTTTGCCCCCATGCTTCCCCTCTCTTGCATTGCAGTCCTACCACACTGAATCTTCCATTCAGCAGAAAGTTCTGGGCCTTTTGGTGGGTTCAGCGTGTTTATGTGTGTGGTGTATCTGTTTGTGTTTGTTTCTGTTGTTATAGTTTCGAATATGTACTGTATGTGCTGTGGTAATGTGTATTATAATATCATAATTTAATGTTTTTAACTTGCTTAAATTTGTTTTTTTGTTTTTTTGCCATACTAACAGCCATACGGGAAAGCTGGCTTAAAAGCAAAATATTCTTACGTTAAACATGTATTTTGCCTCTGGGCTGGATCCAATCAAAGTCCATTTGCAGTGTTTACATCATTTCCTTGCTTTTTGTTTTGCAACCGTTCCCTCACGCAGGGCTAAATGTGACAGTGGGGAGCAATTGAATTTGAGAGTCCTGTCACTGATTTTCATATTTCCCAAAAACATCTCACATTAATTGTCCAGCAGCAATAACCCTAAGTCCATCTGCAGCCAATCTAAAATGGAATAGTTTTTTTTTTTTTTTTTTTTTTGTATATGCAGTATAAGCCTGTGTATTTTTGGCCGCAATAACAGGGAGTGCTACATACTCTGTGGATTGGTATTGTTTTCCCCCTTTATCCTCTCTGCCCTTAATGCCTCTGTGTTGAGGCTATATCCTGTGCTGTTATTACTACCATTCCAACTATCCAGCAGAGCATGGCACCATCTAGTCTCCCTGTGTTGCAGAACAACATAGCGGAGGTGGAGGAGCTACAGGGGGAGCTCATGGAGGAGGACCTGGTGGAGCACATCCTCAGTCTGCTTCAGGACTCCCAGATGGAGGTTGGGGTCCGCTACTTTGCCGGGGGGATGCTGGCGCAGCTCGCCTCCAGACCAGAGGCCTGGACCCTGGATGATGAGCTTCGCACCACCATCCTGGAGCAGCTGGTTTGTAAGGGGGGAAGAGGGGGGATGGGATGCGTTTTGGCCATGTGCTTTATGAGCGTGTTTTGCCTGCTGGTTTTCATCTAACTTAATGCATCTTTGGCTCTCCCTCTTTGCAGCATGCCTCCATAATGACATGGACCCGACCAGAGAGAGAAATGGTCTCTTACAGGTAAGTAATAAACTAGCTGAACTAAAGAGCAACCTATCAGAGGTGCTGCAGTCTGTTTTCCCATCATCCTATGCATTTCAAATGGTGTCATACTATAGAGTATTTCAGAAGTATGTACATAAACAATTTTTAATAATAGTAAAAAAAGAAAAAAAACACATCTGTACAATTATAGTCATTTTAGACCAGTACAGGCATTCTAACAATATAGTTAGCCAGCCGTTCAAACTAAATAATTCAACATTCAATTTAACATTTATAGATTCCCAAAGAATATTCTTATTGAATGTTAATAACATTAGTAAGACTTCTGTTCTCACTTGCTAAGTGTTCAAATGGTTTCCCATCATTAGCATGTTCTGTCTGTGACATTGATAAAAACACCATCTTGCACTGTTATTTTTGCAAACTCTGTGTCTGAAAATGAGGAGTATGCCTTGATTTTCCTGAGTTTATATAAAGAACGAATGACTGACTTCTCTAATGTCTGCTCGTTTTGACCTGGTCTACTGCTCCATCTCCTGTTCCATCGAACCTGTGAACGGTTAGATTGAATCTATCCGCTCAGTGTGAAGGAGGTCAAAACAACCCACACTGTGTGTACGTGTAGTTCTTGGGTATGCAAAAAATGTGATGAGTGTATTGTGACGGGAAGTGCTTGTAATTGTTAAACAGTGGGTGTGTGTTCTGAGAGCGACAGGATTCATTATCTCAATCAGGTTGTATATGTGGATGTAAACAGGCTCATGTCTGTCTTTTTTTTTTTTTTTTTTGCAGTAATTTCCTTTTGTCCAAAACAATTTTCTCTCATGGGAGATAATGAAGGAACCTTGACTTGGTATATTTCAACGACGCCTCATATTTCATATTCGTATTTGTACATACAGCACAGTTTAATGGGTTCATTTAGCTTGCTTGTTGCTTAGGTGCCATGTAGATGCGATTTGCCACAGGAGAGCGTTTGAAAGTCAATTTAGAACACTTGTACGTGATTGACAGCTTACCTTACAGTTTGTACTGAGGCAGAAAAAAAACAGCCATCTGGAACTTCAAGGAGTATTAAATAAATGGTGAGAATTACTTGCACATGCAATTTCACCCTTCTTATCTCAGTCCACTCTCTTCCACATTTGCATCCACATTGCAGGTCGTTCCGTCCTTTCTGCCCTCTGCTCCAGACTTCCCAGCCCTCGGGAGTGCAGCTGTGGGCAGCCTGGGCCATACATCTGGTCTGCAGTCAGAACAGTAAGACACACTGACACATTACCATGGTGTCACTTTATCTGGGGGCATATTTGGGAGGTTTGACTATGGGGTATGTAAGGTGAAGCATACTGAAGTGATAAATTGAAGCGATGATTGTCTGTTTGGTTGTTATTGTCATTCAAATGTGGATAGGAGCTGATTGGGAGGCAAGCCAAATTTCCTATTAATGTACTTTGTATCCCTTGTCACTTTATTTTGCCTCAAAATATCACATATTAAGTGATACTAAATGGATTGATACAGACATGTCTGGTGCATTACGGTAATTTATCTTGACTTGATTCTTTCCTCTTCTCTCTCTGTCTCTATCTCTCTCTCTCTCTCTCTGTCTCTCTCTCTCTGTCCTCTAGCTACACATTACGGCAGCATGCTCCAGAAGGAGGGTGTCATTGATCTTCTGAAGGCTTTGGCTGCAGATTCCGACACACACAGTGACATCAAAAGACTATCAGAGACCATTTTGAGCATGGTAGAGTAACACCAGAGGCACTCAGGGCCCTTCAGCAACCAGACAGAAGCTCAAAGTTTGAAATGGAAGTGCAGAGATGATGAAAAGATTTCTTGTTATGTCTTTTAGCCATACCCAGAGCTTAATAGAGATATGAGTTCGCAGATATATATATAATAATCCTAATAAAAAAAAAAATCATAACAGTCCTCTTAGAATACATATTTATTTGGATAAATTATGTATTATAATGAAGAAAAGTTTTGGTGATGATTGGTTGCAGTCTGAACTCTTGGCTGCATTAGGCTTTTCTTTTAATCTACTTTCCAAATGTGGAGAAAATGATGGAGCGTGAAGTTTGAAAGTGAAAACTGTTTACAGCAGAGCGGTGGATGCCCTGTTTAACGTTTGTACGAATTTGTGCATAAATTACTTTTTGGTTTAAAAAAAAAAAAAAAAAAAATCCTGCACTTACTGAAATGTCCCAAATAAACAGTATTTAGTGACCAAAGCCTGTGTAGCTGAATCATACACAGATCCTAAGAC
Organism: Myripristis murdjan; assembly: GCF_902150065.1. NCBI lineage: Eukaryota > Metazoa > Chordata > Actinopteri > Holocentriformes > Holocentridae > Myripristis > Myripristis murdjan. The sequence goes on from NC_043996.1 coordinate 12,635,425, forward strand.
CGTCACTAGAGGGTGCTTTAGCACTGTTGCTCCGGGGCAGTTTTGCCCTCAAGATGTGTTGAGGTACTATAGGCTACTTAGTCATCACGCTGTGGAGTCAAGACCATGTCTGCTGGAAAGTAAGCAAAACATACTGAATTTGCTGTGTTTTCTGTCTATACTGAGGACCTCATTATGAAGCAGCCATGCTCCAAATCAAAGTAACTTATCTCTGTTTCTCTCTCTCTCTCTCTCCCCTTTCTCTCATGTATCCTAGATGCTGAATTCATTATATTTTATGTAACACAGCTGTGAAGACAGAACTGCTTGTAGGCATGTACAGAGTCTATTCTAAGTTGACCTATTAATTTTTTTTTGAAAAGTGGATTAACAAGCTCACATGAATATGTGAGCTGTAGCATTGTGTTCAATGCTACAGCTCCAAAGTGTCAAATCCCCTTGATTCATATTTTCAAATCCCCTGAAGGAATTTAAAGCGAGCAACTAAATGCAATGTGACATTTGGTGCCTGTGATTCAGTTAGACAGAAGCCACAGTGAGCCCTGACTAGGGTAATGTTGCCCATAGACGCTGGACCAGGGTCAGTTTTGTCATTTCCTTGTCAGTGGTATACATCAGATTAGGGGGACGCGTAAACTGATCCACAGACAGCATTTAACAGCAGCCTCAACCCCTGAACATTAAACTTAGAGTGGCAGTCATGTGAGATGACGGGTCAAGTGCCCTAGTGAACTTGGTGTGACATTACCGTGAGAAGTTCAAGGCATGAGAAGTGTGGGAAAATGCCACCACTGTCTGAGAGCAATAGGTTACTTTGAGGTGTGCACGGTGAATTTTCTCCTAGAGTCAGATATGGAAAACTTATTTTAGATGGTTTGCATGTGAAGAGGTGAAATGAAGAGGGTGGACAAAGAATAATAATTGTGTCCCTTGAGCTATCCAGGTGTAAAGTTTCTGTCTCTGTCTCTAAGACCCTATCAATATTAAAGCGATACTCGAGACTGCAAGCCTGTATAAGGAAGAGGAAGAAAGAATGGAACGGAGAATCAGGAGGTTAGGAGAAGGATAGCAAACAAAGGAATAGAAAAGATGGTACGGGTGATGGGGCAAATAAAGACTGACAAAGAATCAGTCGGGGTGGCGATGGAAATAATGAGAGGGAAAATGACAGGTGCAAAAACAGGGCTCAGGGCCAAAAATATCACAAAAACGGAGACAAGTAAAGAAAGGGCGTGATAAAGAGGGACATGTCTGAGATAAGGGAAACAGAGTGAGTCAAAGGAAATTACAGATCCTTTCACACTCTGCAATTATTTGCGTAAAAATACCACAGACCAATTTGCAGATCCCTGTCTCAGTCTGAAATATCATTGTGCAGCTTTTCAGTTGGAGCTTAGTGTGAGTAAGCATCCCGTTATCTCACTTGTGCAGCCAGCTCTATCGGCTTAACATAATTGTGAACCAGTCGGGGAACCCAGAATACACTAATGTACAATACAGCAGCTCTAGCTCAGCAGTGTGTGTGTGTCTGTGTGTGTGTATGTGTGTGCATGGGTTTGTGTATGTGTTGCATGTGCGTATTCTCTTGTGCCTTGTATGTGCAGTATGTATGTGCATTGTTGCTTGTGTCTCTAAGCTAACCGGACCTTACTATAGACCATAAGGTCAACATATGGGGTTTTGACTTGGCCGCTAATTAAACACCCGCTGACCTTAGAAATGCCCCGAGAGCAAAAGAGGGGAAAAAAGTACGCTAAAAGAGCAGAAAGAGAGGTCAAACAACAAGACAAAGCAAAAAAACACTTCTCCAGGCAGAACTGTGACGCACAAAAGGACACACCATCTCCTCTCAAATGACCTTTTATTGCTGGGGAAGGATACAGAGTTGGCAGGCCCCTGAGCCTGTGTGGAGATATATAACAGCAGTAGGACCAACCTCGCTGCCAAGTGGAGGCAGGGGCAACTGGCTTACTCTTCAACATCAATCAATAGCCACTTTCCCAGAGGAGGACTAAGTAGTGTATGTGTGTCAATACCAGGGCCAATAGAAAACATTTAGAACATGGGACTGAATACGGTAATTTAATAAATTTGAAACCAAGTCCAGCTGACGAATCACCTCCGCTGACAACAGGATGCAATTACAATGACAGCAATGTTATGGGGAAAAAAATTAAGAGAAAGTGAAAATGGAAAAAGTCCTGGACACCCCTCTTTGGCCTTAAATGGAAACCAAGCTAAACTGTCTTCACAATGATTTGTCATTCACATATAGTTTTGGTCGCTGTCGTCGTACTTATTCCTTTTCCTATACCTTTTGTGCAATGACAATATATAAGCCAAGTGAGAAAAAAAATTAAAGAAATTATATGTTTACAATTGTAAACATAAGAAATGTAATTAATTTAATATAAGTGGCAGCAGTTCCTTTATGTTTAGTTACAGCTTAGCACAGCAGTATGGAAACTTTGATTCAGTGGTATGGTTAATATTAAATTGGCTGTGCCATGCATATGTGGCAGTGATTAATGATGAAATTTTGTTGAAATAACTGAAATGCAGACACCCAGTTACCAAACACCAGATGTTGGGAATATATTTCTCATCTTTAAACTTTGGTGTAACTCATTCCAGTGCTCTGTGACTAAAGCATTTCCCTCCCATTTTGTTTGTGTGTGAGTAAATGTGTGTCATAGGTTGGTTGGAGCTGCTTTTATTTGATGCCACAGCTTCCATCTGCAGGCATTTAGTAATGGCCATTTTGTCTTCAGGCCAGTAGGTATTTGATTCAGTTCACATGGGATGTAACATGGAGCAGGAATACACGTCAAACAGGCAGTGAACGGTGCTCTAGTGTGGCCTATAGGGCACCGTAACACCTTTGCTCATGTGATCCACGGAAAGAGCTGGCTGGCGTACACAGCCTTGCTGATGTCATGACTGTGGCTAACTTAGGCAGGAAAGCATTTACTGCCCACTACTTCACCCTAGTTGGCCACTGATAAGATACAAAGATGCAGTGGCTCGATCAGATCTGCATTCTAAACTATCACAAGACAACAGCCATAAAGCCTTCAGAACCACTGTAGTTCATGTTGAATATTCAGGTTGGGCTTTGGGGCTTTGACTGTGTTGAATGACAGTATTCTGTCCAGTCGGAGTAAGAGGTTTAGCGAAAGTGATGTGTTAATATGGAGAGAGCGCTGTAAACTCAAGACCAAGCTTCTTATAAACTCTTATACATTCTACAGAAAGATAATTCTTGGTTGAGTCGGTAAGGGAGACAAGACCAATATTTCTGTGTGTGTGCGCTTGTGTGTGTATGCTTACACACACATAAGTATGAGTTTGCGGTGTGGGGGTGTGAGAAGTGCCCAATGTTGAAATTCAGCACATCCACTTAGCATTATTGAAATTCAGCACATTTTTTTTTTTTACTATATACCTCCAGGTGCCCATATACAGCAAAAAATAGGAATACTAAGAGAGTTTTCAGTGCCAGGTTTGTGGTTTGTGACTGTGAGTGTGGTGGAAAGACAGGAGGGTGGGAACATCCATGTATGTGTTCATCAAGACAGTGAGATATATGGGCCTTCCGTGTCATTCCATCTGGGTCACTGTGGCAACATGAGTTAAGGGCAACCAGCTATCCTATTCCACAGCCGCACCCTTTCCTTCTTATTGCTGCACCTCGTGCCTGTGGCATCCTATTGCCTGATTGGTATGCTTAGCAGAACGTAATGTACCCTCACTGTTTAGGCTATATGGGATATGCATGTGTGATATGTAGATCTAGATACAAGTTTATTACACAGACCTCAGCAGACGTGCATGTTATACAATGCGTTTTGTATATACTGGAGGAACCCATGCAAACGTCACTCACGGCCATGAAAGCAACCAGCAGGAAATGTTCTGAGGCATCTAAGCATACTGCTTTAGTAGGCAACTCACAGTTACAGTACATGGGTCACTATCTTGGATTCATAGTTGTGGCATACAGAAACGCCACTACATGCATAGTTATGCATAATGCTATGAGACAAGGTTACTGTCTTACACCCTCTTACATGAGGAGGGAGAGTAAGCAAACATACACACACGTACACATGCATAAGCGTGACACGCACAAGATTCATTCCTGAGTTTCTTATTTCAGTGGTGTGATGCAGACGTATTGCACGAACACTAAAGGCCTGTCATCTTGTTTAGATCTAATGCCACATGTTTACGAGATGCAACAGGAACTTCACAATAAAGGGATAGCACATAGTGAACTTAACACTTGGCAGTGCTGCACGGCTATTTATAATTCATGTTTATACTGTGGTTAGTTGGTTCATTTGTTACACCAATTAAATTGTTTGGACCAACACTAAATATGTGATCAAATGTTTTTCAAATGCTTTGCAGACGTTAAGTTATTTTTGCAAATATAGATGACAGATTTAATAACCGATCATCATTAGTATCTTTGAAACTCCATAACCTCATTGTTCACAACTTATGCAGTCCAGTGTTAAATGTAATTTGGAAAGTTTATCAACTGGAAGTCAGTGAAAACCAGCATAATTATATCATGCTGATATAGCCTCAGTTTGTACATCTTGAGTCCAGAAATAGTCAGTGTAAAACCTGCCATAGAATCTTCACAAAATGTGATGCAGAGACAAGCAGCCAATCAAAATGTTCCAACAGGATGCCTTCCACCTTGGGTCCCTCAAAAGCTCAGCTTTGTTGTTAAAATCAACAAAGTAATTCAGTGACAAACATGGCTATACACAACATTGTTTGAGCTTTGCAGCGCACATAGCAAAATTAGAACAACTTTCAAAATTAGAATGATATTGATATCCAACAAATCAGCTCCACTGGAGCAATCCAAATGGCCTCAAAATTATATGTACAGTTGAACAGTGGAGAGATTAGGTGAACTGTGATAGTTAAAACTGATCAATAATTTATTTTTACTAATTTATCTGAATATCAGTCATGGAATTCTATCTTTATTGAAATGTGACCTGCACGTGCTGTGTTCTGCAAGTATGCATGACTTTTTATGCAACCACTCCTGTGCAGATGGGCTAGTGCCAGGTTTTGAAATCTTGCGATCCAGGCCTGAGATTTACTATATTTATTTTGTTAACCAAATTGAGCTTTTGAGGAGTTCCTGTTCCATATATCATTGTTGTAAATAGGGAAAAACATTGAATTAGAAGATTTGTGCAGCCACTTTTAGCTGCCCTGGAAACAGTCCTCTGGGTTTTACCCGAGCTACACTCAGACTCAAGCAGTAAGGAAATCTGATTTGCAGCGATATTGTGACGCAGTTTGGGCTAAATCTAACTATGTTTCCTTTCTTTTTTCCTTCCACCTAAATTACAGCTAACAGTCACTGTCAGGGCCAGCGGGGGTGCAGCAGGAAGACAGTAGGCGAAAAATATGTCAGTGTTGATTTATACTGTCTTCATCTTCTCCAGAGAGCTAACTTTGCAATTGCAACTGTAAACTGAGGGCTATCAGTCCTCAAACAAAGCAGATGTTGATATCATTTGTCAGTGGGCTGAAAAGAATTTCCTACTATGCTTCCTCAAAGCACTTGCTGTGTTATTGCTTTAATGTATTGTACTCATTACAGTAAACCTCAACCCCAAATAAATGATAAATGATTATACTCCACTCAGAGGTTGGAGTATAATCATTATCAGTTCAGTCTATTCAAAATCTACATAAAAACTGCAATTTGCTCACTAATGATTGAGCAGTAATTACTCTCAAATGATTAAGCTTGGTGGCATTTCTTTTAATCGTTTGTATGTTGCAGAAAATCCCCTTTATGAGCTTAATCCAATCATTTGTCAATTGGCCCCAAATCTGATACACACCTAGTAAGGCTTTTTGGTGCATCAACAGTGCATGCTCAAACAGATAGGAGAGGACACTGCATCCTAACCAGTTCCCCAACAGAGAGAAGATGGAGTGAAGATCACTTATCAGATTCTTCTGTTTACCTGCCATCCAGCAGGGCCCACTGCCAAAACAGTCATCAGCAGTAGGCACATGTTGTCTGGGCCAGCTCACAACCCCACACACATATCCTCAGCAGAAATACCTCGACTGGAGATCATTTCTGGGCTAATAGATGAGGGAAGGTAAACTCCCAATACAAAAACACACTGCAAAAAACGCAGACAAACACGCTCGCGTCTGCTCGCTCACACAGGTGCACCCTTACAAATATAAATGAGCACAGCTATGCTGTGTACTCTCTTGTGTGCATGTATACGTGCACATACATGCACATATAATTACAGAAACATATCCTAGCTTTTCAAACAGATGAGTTAGATGAGCATACCGCTCTCACATAGAGGCCTTGTGTCACAAATCTCCCAATGTGGCAGGTGCCATCATGGAGGGCCATCAGGGAATTAGCTGTGTGCAAATGATATAACAACTAGGCTGTAAGAACATTGTTGTGGTCTCGGTACAGATTCAGTCAGTAAAGTACTGAGTAAAATGAGTGAATTGTCAATAAGGTAGTTTTTTCCCTCCAAATACAGACAAAGACAAAGGAACTTGTCTTTTTCTTTTGGTCCTGTCTATACTCCATGTGCCACAACTTGTAGCTTGAGAATGTCCACATGTCAACACGTAACTCTGGACACCACTAGTTTGCACTAGTTTCTACTAGATATGTTCCAAAGGTCCTCTATGTAATTTTTTTTCAAAGTGAAAACAGCCCCTCATTCCCTTAATCCTATGTTCCCTGAATAAAAGAAGATTAGTCATGTCATTATCACTTGTAAATTGATAAAAATGCATAATCTGGTAGCGTTTACTAAACAATACCTGAAGCAGTGTTTATGGCCAAGCTGTCCAGAGATTGTTATTTGAACACATTTTCATCCTAGATAGTCTAAAAGCACCATTTTAGGTATTATTTACTGGACATGTACTACATGTCAGAATGATTACCAGATGTATGAATATTGTTATTATTATCATTATTATGAGCATTATTGTTGTTGTTATCATCATAATTATTATTCATAATAATATTATTTTGATGAAGGACCATAGGATTAGTGAACATGAGCTGTTTCCAGTTTGAATAAACTGCGCTGAGGAAGCACAAGGCCCCAACAACATAGAGTGGGCCCCGTGCAAATCTGATCTGTTTACAGCAAGACAGTAATGGTTAGCTGTCCAGATACTTACATTATTAGACAGACATTAGACAGACATTATTGCGAGATAAAATCACTCTGGTCTTTTAGTGGCAAAATAACTGGAAAAGAAAAGTCTAGCTCAGCTAAATCTGATCGATGGTCTGAGCCGGTATTTAATGGCCACTTGTGTTTTTTTGCTGGTCTTGGCTGGACAGTGATGACCTGATCCTGGTTAAGGTGGTAAACGATACCACGGATGCTGGTAGACCAGCAAAGATCAGCATGTGCTCCAAATATAAACATAGCCGGTAAATCAGCTGAACCAGCACATATGGTCATATAGCTGATCTAAAAAAGTACAGACTTACCGCACACACAATATTATTACTGCATTGATTTATTTTGAGAATGTTTGGTGAACATATGACCCTTCTCAAGATCTGTTATATAGCTGATCACCAGCATAACAAGCTTGGCAGGGATGATCGACTCCTGTCCAAAACAGCACAGATATTATCCCTCTCTATCTGATTTTGCTGAGACTGCCAAGTTGTACTGCACACAGCCAATCTGTCCTAAGAGCTGAGGATCTCCACTATGGCAGCCAGACTGTGCCGACAGCCACCTGAAAGCCTCCTACAGTTGAGTATCATGACATTCCCACTAGAATGGTCCATCTCACCCTCAGTGACAACCATACAGAGTCCCTTGTTAATCCTCTCTTTTCCCTTTCAGAAACTCAGTTTGATTGGAGGTTCACTACAGACTTCACAGACAGTCCTCAAAGTTCAGCAGAGGCACTATGGCTAAGGGGATTGCACGGCAGCCAGGGTGGAACCAATCAATCAAACAGTATGTGAGTTTTTCAAATTCCCGTTGCCATGGTTACTCCCGGCCCCCGTGTTTCGAGCCATCCCGCCACTCTCCCCCTCGTCATCTGGATCGAGCTGTTCGTCTTTTTTCTTTATGTAGCGCTCGTAGAGCACCATGATAACGCCCATTACCCAGGCAGACACGGTGCCGGCAGCAAAGATGACAAAGCCGATGACGATGAAGAAAAGGTAGTCCCAGGAGCCCAGGCTCTGGTGGCACAACGTCCGTAGCTGGAGGCCCACCTCACCCAGGCGACGGCTCTGCATGTCAGCAGGCGAGCCACACACCGTCTGGCCTTCATCTGAAACACAGACACACACAGAGACAAGGCAGAGAGCATATGGATTAATCATAGAACACTGGAACAGGCCACATCAAAGTTTTAGATAAGGAAGTAATCTCAATGCAAGTCAAGATTTTCCACTCTCTCTGACAAAGGAAAACTGCTGGACTACATGCATTAATCTGTCATTAGTCCTGGAGTGGCGTCACCGAGACCATTTGGCCTTTTGTTCTGAAGTAAGTACGCAGGTTGTGCATTGTTTAAAGATAGAGCATGCAGTTTTAAAGGGCACCCTGCCTTATTATGATGTGGTAAAGAATGATGAATGATACTCAGTTCTCAAAAGAATACAATTTAGAAATGTCTCAGAAGCTCTTTTACCCCATCATAACCCCCAAAATATAACATTGTTTGTACATTTGACATAAAAATATTAGATTCCAGACAGGGATTTAAAAGTGTTCTATTAATTTTATTTGTGCTATGAACTCAAGGGGTTTTATCCTTCCTCCACCTCATCCTTCACATTTGTAAACAAAGCAGTCTGCCCTCACATTTGAAACTGCATAGTCTGCCTTTAATTCAAGACGGTGACATTCATAAAACCTGACATCAGCCAAGGACAATGGCATTCCTACATATTGTCTATTGTCTTTGAACAGCAACAAATAAAATTTACACCTTTGTCAGTTCTCAGTCTAAAAAATGCTCTTTTTATATCAAAGCAGTTCAATGATAGACATGATGTATTATCTTTGGGCTCAGTTTGACCCTATTCAATGTTTAAAGTCTATAAATACATGATTAACATATTTTTGCTTCATATTTAATAACTTTTCCTAATTCCTAATCTGTTTTAGGGCCCTAATCTAACATAACCACACTGGTTCTGGCACTATAGCAGTGTCAGACCCAGCGATAATTCATGTGACATTTGGGAAAACACCACAAGAAATATGATGTATAAGGGGCTTGAGTGTTTTATTTTAAAGGGACATTTAGGTAGTCAAGAAGAAACATATAGTACCTAATGCAAAAACTTCGGTAACAGTTTTTATTACAATCCTTTTCTGCAGGTTTAAATTTCTGGGGTCAAATTTTTAGTGAATAATGTTACTAAATTTGAATGAAACAGGAGGGTTAAAAAAATATGTTTGACTGGAGATGGTAAGTGGAAATAAAGTAACTTTCCTCCTCTCCACATTCACAGGAATTCTAGTTGGCAAATGCAACTAGAACTTGTAATTAGCTTGTGATTCAAAAGACTCTTTGAAATGGTGAGAGCTTCATCAAAATTCATAGGTACCTCAGTAGGAAAAGTGATATCAATATTACATGCCGTTAAATAGAAGGGTGCGTTGAATAATTCAAGCATATTACTACATATCATCTTACATAACGTTTGTGAGAGGTGTATAATGGCATTCTGAGCTGATAATATATCTAGGTTCACACAAATAAAAGACTGACAGAAAAGCACACCACCATGACAACACTGTCTTCATCACCACAGAACCACAAAGAATAAGAAGCTCCCTGTGAACTATACCTCTGGTTGATGCAGTATTAAATTATGACAAATTCATGGATGAAATATCCAAACTCCTTTCTCCTCCTTTGGATTTTAGAGTAAATCAGGCTTTTGTGTCTCCCTAGAATTGCAGGTGGAGAGGTTTCTCGTCAGCAGGCACTGGTATGATTACAACCAAGACCTTGCTGAAATCCACAAATCCTCATAAAAGTGTTCACTTGGATTTTGTCACGAAAACTAGATGGATTCGACTTCAAAGGCCTATCAGTCAAAATTTATTCAGCGTGTAGGGAAATTAAATGCACCACACGAAGGGGTGCTGATGGATGTTGAACTCTGCAGCAGATGACAAGAGAGGCTTTTGGCTGAAAATAATCCTGAAGCTTGAATGTTTTGTTACAGTGAGCAGAAACTGGGTGCAATACCCTGAATGCTGCTGTCTCCATCTCTGCTGCTGTTGTTTTTAATAGGCTTTTGTTGTTTCGCAGCTTTTTGTGCTTGGGGGAATTCCCTTAGGAAGAGATCAAAAGACTTGGAAGTTTCTGTACAGGGAGCTGCACCCCTATTTTCTACACCAACAGCCTTCGCTTAGCATTGTTCTGGTATATTATACCATGGAAAATGGTTTTGTGCAAACATATATGCCTGGTGAATCGGTGAATATTTCAAAAAATGGAGACACTCTGTGCTGCTGTGACTCACTGCACACCTTTCAAGATACTGGAGAAAATGGAGGACAATCACATACTGTTAGAATAAAAATTATTCAAAAAGAGAAAATGGTTCCACCTCCTGTTAGGCAGCAATATTCGCTGTATATGTGCAAAAAAAAAAAAAAAAAAAAAATCAATATCCATAGTATTGCAGAGCTGTTACCGTCTGCTCCCACTTCATTCTCTCCAACTAAATATGTTTGTGAAATGAAGGCACACTCAGTGTATTGTACTGACAGATTCACAGTCTATATGGAGTTCAGCAATAAATGTAGATGCACATCCTTATTGCACAAAGTAACACCTTACAAATATTATGCCTTTTGCACGAGGCTTCACTCACTTGTCACAAGTCATAATGATCCCTATTTAATCTTTCTGGTCCCTGTTTCAACATCTTCTCTTTGCAGCAGAGGGGGATTTGACAGGGATCATACTGTAGCTTGCACGGGATTTCACTTGACCAGCTTATTTCACAAAGAGGAAGAGCAAGTTTTCAGAGTATTTTATACATGTGGTGCATATATCTCTGTTTCTTCTTATCCCAAGAAAAGCTATTCAGTGTCTCACATATCTAGAAAACAGTGTGCAGCTCAAGAACATGAGGACAGTATACTTTTCTAAGCCGTAACCAGCACACAGAATTCGAAGCCTGCTCTGATCCCCTGAAAGGCTCCTGCTGTGCAGTGTTCCCACAATATGTTGTCAGACTCACATTTACACTTGCAGACACACAAACCAGCCGACTCACATCACCACATGCATGCACATGCGCACTCTCACACACACACACTCATACACACACATACACACCACCCCCAACATGAGATTCAACACACGCAGCTACATTCTCCTCTTGTTTGCATATCCTTACAATTTCTTGGCTGTCTTGAGTCTGCTGGTGCATATGTACATGTGTGTAAGTGTGCATGTGTGTGTGTGTGGCTCACAAGCTGGGAAGGAAACCCTTCTGGCTTCAACCCCCAAAGGGACTGGCATCAAAGGAGAGGGCTTTCCCTCTCTCCATGCCCATCCATGCTCCACTCTATTTCTAGACTCTCTCCTTATATAACAGCAGAGGGAGTGCTAATCTAACCAGGAAGGCGAGACAGAGAGGAGAATCTGTTAGTTCCTTCCTGAAGGTTTATTTCTCTCTCTCTATTGATGCGTTTCCTAAGCTGGGGAGACAAGCAAGCTGTGTTGTGTGGACCAGGTGAGGCCCAGATGAGAGATAACAAGGCTTGGGAGGCAGAGCTCTCTGCCTAAACACAGATGTCTCCAAAATACTGTCCCTCTGTTTTCCCCCTCAAGCTCTGTGCACGTGCCTCTGTCTATGTTTACAGGTCTGTGTGAATCTGTGAATGTGTATGTGTCTGTGTATGTGAGTGTGTGTCTATGTATGCACATGTGTATGTATGCTATGGTCTAAGAAAAAAGCTCACAGCAGAGAGAATGAGATACTGGCTGTGCTATTGTCTGCATGTGAGAACGGAAGAGGGAATGAGGCAAAGTGTGTGTGTATATATATACATAAGAGAGATCGAGAGTGTGTGTGTCTACGTGTGTGTGTTTATGTGCCCGCCTTCTCCCTTGCTGGCAGCTGTCGCTGGAAGAGACTCCACTCCAAATTAAGCTAGACAAAAGGCAATGAGCAGCAGGAAAATAGGACAGCTCTTGCAGGACTCGTTTTGGATTCTGCCTGAGCTGCAGGGGGATCATGGTGAACTGCACTGTGTGTGTGCGTGTGTGTATGTGTGTGCATGTTTGTGAGTGTGTGTGAGAGAGAGAGAGGGAGAGAAAGAAACAGAGAGAGAGAGAGTGAGAGAGCATATGTACGTGTGTGTGTGTGGGAGTGTGTGCGAGACAGAAAGAGAAGCAGGGGATGCCTTTTTAGTGAGTGTGACGGGTGTATTATAGCTGTGGTTTTAGAATTATGACTGTCTCTTTGCTCTGTAAGATGTGCTATAAATAGCTGCTGCCCTTTTGTACACTGACACATTCAAACAAAGCATAAAAATAATACATCACAGAGAGAAATTTTGTTGAAAATCAGACACATCTATCTGCTAGACAGTAATAAAACAAAGCAGAAATCAATATTTGATTCTGTATCTATAAGCTTCATTGATCGCACTTGGAGCACAATTTCCCAGTAGCCAAATAAAATGGAGATTGATTAGTCATTTCAAGTTAAAAGAGTCTGCCCAGAGACTCCCTTATTTTCCTCCCAAACCGAGGGACAATTATTGAATACAGCTGCTAATAACCAGGAGAAATCAAATCTCTCCCTGCCTCCTGTCTTGTTTCAACCCCTTTGTTATTTGATACTCTGAACGCCGTTACACTCCACTGCAGTCACCTGCGTCTCATCCCCCTGAAAGCTGAGAGAGGGGTGAACTTTGAGGACTTCTATAAACTGGATATAGCTAAGGTTAGGTGTTTAAAAATAGCAGATATGACACATTACAGTACTACATCATACTTTGTATGATGTATCATATGATACACCATCTGAATGTGGTGTATGTGTTTTCAATACTTCTTATACCTCTCACAAGAATTAGGTAGTGAGTGATAAAGGCAAAGACAGATGTCTATCATGTATCAGAAGTGCAGAAGTGACTGTGAGTTTTGATGTAACTTCTGGTAAGGGAATCCGGTGAGAGTCCTGTATTTAAAAAAGAGTGTGAACATGGGAATCTTGAGGGGCTTGAGAAGTGGGGAAGTTACCCAAACACTGACATGGATGGACACCTACTCAACTATTTCATCAGTAACCAATAATCTACACCTGACCTTTTCTAGAATGCAAAGTGCATTCACAGACACAGGCAGTCTAAAATAATTCACAGACATGGGCAGGTTAAATGAATTGCTTGGCATGTGGGAACCCACAAGCAAAAGGCCCATGGTTTATGTAACCATGCACTCTGCCTGGAGTGGATCAATCCTTATGTCTCATTAAATAAAGGGCTGTCTGAGGCCACCGACAAAGTGGAAAAGAGCAACAGCAGGCTATCTCATGAGGATGTGGATATGCCAGCATTATGTCATGATAAATGACACATGACAGGGTAGGAAGAATAGAATAGAATAGAATAGAATAGAATAGAATAGAATTTGGAGTAAATGCTGTGATTAAAGTATGCTTGCTGGACTCATCACCTTGAAACTTGAAGCCCTCCAGATGCACCCACAGGCACAGGTCCTCGTTGTCGCACTCGCAGCTCCAGGGGTTCCCGCTGAGCCCCACCGAGCGCAGGGCTGGCAGCGCGATCAGGGAGGTGATGTTGAGCACCGTCAGGTTGTTCCGGCTCACATCCAGCACTTGAAGGGCCGCGTTCTCCGCAAAAGCGTCCTGGTGAATCTCCGAGAGCCCCGGGTTGTCCGTCATCCTCAGCATCACCAGGCTCGCCAAGGGGCCAAAAGTCCTGTCCTCGATGCGGGTCAAAGTGTTGAAGGAAAGGTCCAGGTAGGCAAGCTTCCGCAGGTTCCCGAAGGTAGACTCGGAGATCTCCGTTAGGGAATTGTTGCTGCAATCCAGGTACACCAGATCGGAGAGGTAGTTGAGCGCCAGCGGCGGCAGCTCCACGATGCGGTTGTTAGAGATGATGAGCTGTCGTGTGGCCAGGGGCAAGTTGACAGGGAAGGTGGTCAGGTGTTGTCCGGCACATTGAACCACCAGCTGGTCATCACACACACAGCGGTCTGGGCAGCCTGAAGACAACACCGGGGATGTGGTCACCCCCGTGGCGAGGATGAACAGAACTATGAGCCGCAAGGATTGCGCACTTGGCTGCGGGGCAAGACGCATGACACCGCTAAGGGCTTCATCAACCCCGTTTGGAGAGAGTCAAACGCAGTCACATGCTTCATTGATGCATACTCACCAAGCTGATAATCACAGAAATTTGTCCACAGAGGTCAAAACTGACGTTTGCCTGTGGCCACCTCTCGCGCGTAATGTCTCAGTTCATTCCGGATGCGTGTTGTGGATCCAGCGCGCGTCCACTATCTTGAACTTGACGGCCAGAGGCTTTCTGTCAATTTCAATTTCAGGTTCAATTTTCATTACTTAATCCGATTTCTCTTCTTTCATCTGCAGCGGAACTACGCGCAGATTGCGAGTGGCCACAAAGTCTTCCCATGCTGCGTTGCGATAATTCACGGTCAGTTGTTCCTCTGCATGTTTCCCATCCTCTCTCTTTCCGTAACTGAATCCAAATGAGGGGGGTGCGCACTGAAATGTATGGGGGGCGTTGTAGAATGAGCTCACGCTGTGGAGTGAGCTGGAGTGAGCGTGAAAGCTCTCTGTGGCGGAGCTAAAGGAAGATGCAAAAAAAAAAAAAAAAAAAAAAATCCAGCCAAGTGTAATCCATGCATAGGTTACTAATGTGGAACCTATGTGTTGTGTCAAAAATGACCTAGTTTGCAGTGCTGCAGCTAGGCATACAATGATCAGACTTCACTCACGCCTCAGGTAGGCAGCCAGTGTGTGTTTGTGTGCGTGTGCGCGCGTGTGTTTGGGGGGGTGTGCCTGCCAATGTGCGTGATCTGTGTTTATGTATGTGTGTGAGTTGCACATGCATAATCAGCCTTCATTGCACATGCCTCAAGTGTGTGTGTGTGTGTGTGCGCGTGTGCGCGCGCGCGTGTGTGTGTGTGTGGAAGAGAGAGAAAGGGGGGGGTGACACAATGGAGCAGAGGCACCTGACACCTGGAAAGCATATAGTGTGTAATCAGATCACACAGGTTGTTAGGCTTTAGAAACAAGAGAGACCGGCACTAATAATACTTGGAGTGGGGAGGGGGTTGTCTTTCACCTATATGTTTACAAGAAGCTTATATGGACCTAAACTCACCCCAAACCACAGTGCTTTTATTATAATGACTGGCATTTCGGCCAAATTTTGTCCCACTATAAGTAAGCACCACATGATGGATGGGATGGGACAGGTTGGGATGGGATGGGACAGGATGGTCTTAGGCAGCTTTTGTTTTTCTCGCCCCTCTAGTCTTGGTATGAGTCTATTCCTGGTTCTCTGTGGAGGTGTTGAAGTGCTGAATCAGACTCGGCATGATGGAGGAGGAGGACAGATGTGCTGCTGGCAGTCTGTGAAAGGCAGCCAAATCAAGCAACTAGTTAGTTAACAGTTACTACTGTTCGCTGACCACACACACACACACACACACACACACACACATACATACACAACACAAACCAAAGCCTAGCCTGTTCCTGTAAATCTATTCCACTACCAAAACATAGACCAATGGGCCTATAGGCATGCATAACCTAATGCATTTTCACACTTGCCATCTCGCTGAGTGTCCTAATCCACACAGCTGTCTCTGTGACATTCAGCTGTTTATTGACTTCACGGTGACATCTAGTGACTAATACACGGTAGAACATCTCTTTGAGGTTTGGCATAGGGAGCAGACACTTTTTTATTCTTATAAAACACCATTTAACTATGCATTTTTATACATTTTGTCATGCTCTTGGATGCCCAAGAAGGAAGACTATGCATTTTTCCCCACATGTATACTGATGGCATTACTAGCATCTTTATCTTTTAAAGATTCAACTTACATAATAATGTAATAGTATAATCCTTGTAATAATACATGTGAAGAACTCTGAAATATAACACCACAGCATAAAAGAGTTCAACTAGTCTATTTATAGCTACACATTATAACTAAGTAATTTATTATCTTTCCAGTAGGTGTGTATCGGTCCTGACAGAATTAATGGGTTTGTATGAGCTCTCTCTGTAAATGTGTTCATAAAAATCTCATCCTCCCCTCTCCTTACCTTTAATTTCTATTTCTTTTGCAACCAGTTCTCTCTTACATGATCATGTCAGGATTGTGGTGTGATGACATTTAACGGAAGAATGTCATCACACCTCAATCCTGACCTTTGGACTATCCACCTTAGTGGATAGTAATGTTGGTTATAGAGCTGGAACATAGTCCACTGTTTCAGGGGCTCTGAATAAGTATGCCACCCAAATAAAATGCTCAAATGTGAAATGTAATAAGTAGGTAAACATTTTTTGTTTCAAATTCTTATTTGTGTTAGTGGTAGACTGAAAGGACATCTAGCTGCCAAACTCCTATAGAGGCTATGACTGTGGATATTGTAAGTTGGAGTCATATTGAAATTAGAAATTACTGTAAAAACCTTTAGTTCTAGGTTATAATGGCTTCTGAGGAGTGCAGGAACCAGAGAGAGGCAAAAAATATCCTGAGTGAAGTGTTTGAACTGCAGCCTGAGAGGAGGAAAAAGCAGAGCTCTCACTCTGCTACTATTCCCAGGTACCACAAATGTCATCTGAAAGCAATGCAAGAAACACGGCAGGCCTCATTTCTTTTTTCTTACTTTCTTTCTTTTTTGTTAATAAAAAAGATTATGTAACATATACCATTGTCATAAAATTTTCTTGTTGATTTTTTTGTTATGGGTGATAAATGATTTCTTTGAAATACGGAGCCCACATCTGTCATGCTCATGTTTTATTACTGTCTAAATTCAGTTAAATTCTGGACAGACGTGCAAAAATATTTTCGCTTGAACAAAGCTAAATGCACTGTAGTAATTATTCACAAAAACATTATCGTTTAAACTGAATGGCAGAAATACATGTATTTACTTTAAATTCAATCATGTCACATTGTTTGGAATTCACATACAAAACTCTCAGTCTTCCCCTGTGATAAATATCACTTGTATGTAATGGATCCCTAGATAAATACTTACAAAAAGCTTGTTTTCAGTGTTTGGTCGCCATGGTAACAGCCGCCATACGGAATAATTAACGCCCACCGAAAGTGGCTATGTTTTTTAGCGATCGAGTGACTTGTCATTATAACCATAAACGATCTTTGCGGTAGCTCGGAACCAATCACGTTGCGGTGAATCGGAGCTGACCACGCCCCCTCAGTCTGTTTGTATGCTGCGGAGGCTTTTGGGCTCACGCAGCGGCGTCACGCCTTGACTGGTAGAAACAGTGTAACCGGGTCGGTCACTGTACTTTTCCTTTACCTGCAACACAGCGTGCCTCATCCCCGGAATAAAAGGTAAATGCGTATATTTGTAATTGCTGAGATTTTCCGACGTTGCTGTCAAACACGACACTTTAACCACAGAGGCACTGCTATCCTCAAATGACCTTAGCTTACCTTTTCTGTTTAATACGTCCTTGTTCCTGTCAGGCTCTTTTACAGCCTTTTGCAGACTGCTGTCCTTGTTAATAATTTACTAACGTTAAATTATGGCCATTTCTGAAAGGCTGCGAGGACGTACTATTAAGCTAATGTGTGCTAAAAAACCAAACAGGGGCTATATGCATTAACCCTTTCACAAGCAGATGTCTTGAATGACTAGCAACAGGGTCCTTGCACGGTTTGACAGTTGCATTGAGGAGAATTAATGCTTTCCTATGGGGACAAGGTAAACAAATAAACTGTGTGGTTTTCCGTTTGCTCATGCCCTACTGTCAATATCGCACAACAAGCTGATATTTCCCTGTTTCAGGACTGTCAGAATGGCAGCGCTCTCCAAGGAGTATGGCTATGTGGTTCTCACCGGAGTCGCCAGCATATTCATGGTTGCACACTTGGCGGTGAAAGTTGGCAAAGCCCGCAAGAAGTACAAAGTCGATGTAAGTACAGTGACTGAGGTTAAAATGAATAGCAGGAAAGAATGAGTCAAAGTTCCTCCTTTCAGGCCTTTCAGGTCCACAGACCGGAGCGCTCCCTTTTATTTTGAAATGGAGGGAACGTCTGGACCCACCCTTGGCCACACGTTGGGCAAGTCTAGTTTGCTGACATTTTTTTTTTCTCTCTGTCTGATAGTATCCTCAGATGTACAGTGATGACCCAGAAACGGGAAATATCTTCAACTGCATCCAGCGTGCACATCAAAACACGTAAGTAGGCTGAATCACCAGCACATATTCACATGGAGATGTGTTTCATCAGGCTGTCAGGATACCTGCTGTAGGTGGTGCTGTCAAATGAGGTTAGAGTTCACATGATGTTATCTCCTGTCACCAGTCTGGAGTCTTACCCTGCCTTCCTCTTCTGCCTGGCTGTCGGAGGCTTGCACTGTCCTGTAAGTACAGTCACTCACTGTTGATTATTTTTCATTAGTTAACTTGTAAAATAGTGTCTTAGCTGAGGCTGTCAGATGCTAATGTTTCTGACGCGTGTGTGTATGTGTGTGTGCGTGGCTCTCACAGCGTCTTACCAGTGGACTTGGAGTGGTGTGGATTATAAGCCGAGAGGTTTATGCACATGGGTACTCTACAGGAGGTAAGAACGTTTTTTTTTTCTGCAAGGAGGGCCTAAAGTAAAATACTTGTCAAAACAACCTTTTATTACCTCTTAACACAGTATAAAAATACACAAAGCAGCACTTGTGCCCCTGTCACTGCATCTTCAACCACTTCAGTGCATATTTTTATACCATGTTTAAAGGTAATAACTGGCTTAATGTTTGGAGATGTTCATTTAAATGTTAGCTTAGTTTTAGTGCAGTATCACTCAAGAGAAATTCCTTCACTTAAACACTGTCATGTTTCGTTTATCCCAATCAGATCCTAAGAAAAGGATGCGGGGGGCCTTTGGAAACGTGGCTATGCTCGGGATGATGCTGACCACTCTCAACTTCGGCCGGCACCTTCTGGGCTGGACGGGACCACGCATGAAGTCCTTATATTGCTCTCACTGAGGGCCTTCCACATCACACTCCCCCTGGCTGAGCATGGCAAGGCCTTAAGGGTGGGCTTGAATAATCACATTTTCATTGGGGCCAGTTTGGATAAATAACCATACAGTCAAACTCTGATCAGTTTCACATGTCAAATCATTTTATCTAGGAGAACTGGTCAGGTCACTTGATAGCATAATCATGTTATCAAGTGACCTGACCAGTTTTCCTAGAAGGATTATGTTAGATTACTGGGCCATGGTGCAGGCCTGTTCATGCTCCCACAAGATTGCAAGTTCTGACAGGTTGTCTTGACAGTTGTTTTGAAGCACATTGATCTTGACATTTTGTCCCAAGTGGCCACTTTGGACAATTTTTTTTTTTTTTTTTTTTTTTTTTTTTTTTTTAAATTTAAACGTCTCGTTGATTTGCCTTAAAAAATGGAAATACAGTGAAGTTTAAAGGGACAATTCAATGGGGAAAAGAGCCTCATTTATTTTCCATGTTTAAACGACATCATACTTGAGGCAGTGCTTTATCTGGACTTTTGTTAAGCTGCCAAATTCAAATATATTGCACTTACTCACATAGCAATAATCAACAACTGGGTATAATATTGCTGTTGTCATGTAAAAACCTGTGACTCTAATCTTGCTGATTTCCATATTTTGACTTTGAATGACTCCTTGTTCCTCTATTTCCTCCCAAAAAAAGCAATTATGTTATAAAGTTTTGCCAGTCAGTGGTATTAAATATCCATTGGTTCTAAATATGCATGTTGCAGTTTTTGTTGGGTGAGTCTGAGTTTGGTTTAAATGCTATGTTTGTTTAGGTTAACATTGTGTTTCTGGTGTGTGTAAAAGGAGTGGCTCTCTTCACTAATCAGGGTATTTGTTCAAAGTCCACACTGCTTGTTTAGGCAAGTGGGCCAAAAAACGCCCACAGAACGTATTCCTGTATGATAAAAGAAATTTAGCAGGAAGTTACTATGATGGTGTGTTAAGCTTTCCAAGATTGCACCATCCCAGCGCATGCAACCAGAGTCTGTAATATGGAAGTTTCCATTTTATTATCAAACAAGAACTTCGTTTCTTACACTTTGACTTTTCACCTGCATATCATACATCACTGTTGGCACTTAATTCACAAGTAACACTTAGGTAAAAACTCCTATAGAATAGCTTCCAGCACATTCGCAAGATACTCTTAACTAATACAGGATATAGGTAACACCAATCTTAATTGCACTAAAGCTGGAAATATCCCGATGTGTTGCTGCTAATCTTTGTTTCCAATTTACACATCTGACAAATTGCCTTGTGTGACAGAAATTAACATGAAATAGATCATTTATAAATACAAATTCACCTCCCACATATGATTCTGATACTCAACAGTAACTAGTATATTTCACATTTATATTTAGATCATATTAAATTTTGAACTTTAGTGTAGCAGGCCTTTTTCAGTCTCCACTGCTGAAACAAACATTCATCATCAAAAGGGTTATAAATAAATCCAGGATTTTCACTCATATCACACCAGGATAACATTTTATAAGACACAGTCACCTAAAACTCATCGGGAGATTGAAGGCCACAGTATATGACACGCATAGCACTTTCAGGCATAATTTGGTATCTCTCATATCAAATCTGGATTCTATTTGTGTTCAATTTGTAAAACTGAATGAGAAATGGCATCTCATAGAGGTTATCTGTCTCTTCTTACAAGAATATGGCTTTTGAATGATAAAATCACCTCCCTGTTGATTTACATCTAGATTTTATGTAAGACCCATGATGCCAGCATTAAGACAACCTGTGCCACTGCTACCAGGCAACTTGGCTAGAAATAGCACTTCCCTAATATTTGGTCAGCTTTAGGGTCACATTGTGATACTCATACACCTTTTGGGCATGTTGGAGAGAAGCCTTAAATCAGTGAAGTACTAATGATCTAATCCATTCCACTCCTGTGGATCCTTGATTTTAGTCGTACCTAGAGCTAAGTACCCACTGCCCTAATCAGTGGCAGCAATCAGAGGAAGTGCACCTGTTCTCTTCTCCTGATCTAATCCATCCTATCTTTATTCCTCATTATCATTTTCCTCATGAAACCTGACAACATTAAGCCTGAGGTTGTCTATTAAATTAATCAGACCACTTAATGCAACCTTGATCCACATTACCTCTGTTCTCCCCTAGGGGGCAATGTAGCCTTTCTTGCCACATTAAAGTGCTGTGCAAACATTAGGAGAGTCATTCAGGGCCACAGTGGTGCTGTAAGCCTCCCTCAGAGGAAAATATAACTCACCGGAGTAAAGATTTGAGAAGTTTAAAGGGAATGTGAAAATAATGTTGACACTACTGAAACCCAATTTCTCTATGGTTTTTCTAGCATTTGAAAAAAAAAAAAAAAAAAAAAAAAAAAAAAAACATCCTTTAAATATTTACCACTGACTCAGGTTTCACAGTCAAAGGGGGAAACTGATCAGTGGGACATGTAAGGGGATGCAACTGCATCCAGGCAAAGGCTGCTCAGATCCAAAATGGTCATTCTTTGGAGTCTGCTTGCTTCTCTTCTAGGGAGTACAAATGACAAGACAAGATGCTTCCATCAGTAGGTATATCTGGAGAGTGGTGTGTCCTCCATCAGGTCATCCTACAGAGGATTATAAAAAACGATGAAGTGAACTTTAATGTGGCTTGGTTGTTTAGAATGACTATAGTAACGAATAACTCTTCCTCAACTACAACCCTCAGTGTATATATTCCATTTAAAACAAAATGAGTAACAGCTCATAATTAAAAACAAAAATTCAATATGTTGGGCAGGGATGACAGAAAATGCAACAACAGATAAAAAGGATTCACACATTTCTTGTTACACCTTTCTTTTTGGTAAAAGGTGCTCTTTTGAATTAAAAGTGAAGAAAACACTGAATGTGGGATTTGTTCAGGAATATAGTGGAGCGTAAAACCCAAATAAACTTATGCACTATTATAGTCTATATATCATCTATATATAGTACTATACTATACAGAGCCTGGGGTTCTAAATCTTTATCATGTAAAGGATTCAACATGCAAAATAGACCACAGACCAGCACAACAACCCTAACCCTATAATAACACTGAGTACTGTCAAACTATGAATACAATAAATTATGATCAAAAGGATTTTGTTTATAATGTCTTCTTTCCTCTGTCTTCCTGAGAATAAAATGAAAAGGAAATTTATCTATTCCCTGAATTGTTGGGAACCCTCTTAAACCCCCTTCGGGACCCTGGTGGTCCATTTTGTGACTCTAGCTCAAATGAAAGTCATCTGCTAAATGCCGGAGAAGAACTGGTCAGTACTGAAGAATTTGTGTGTGCAATAAGTGAATGCATAATATGCATGATATCCAATACATTAATTAGTATCAAACTAATGTAAACTACATATGTTCAGTTAAGTAAACAAGACTAGGTCAAAACCTAGTAATGCATGTGAACAAAGCCAGTGTCTCTGACCTACTGATCCTTTTTTGTCTTATTATTCCCTTTCGTTTTGCCACTGCATTACCATATTATAATGCATGTATGTTACAGTTTACCATGGGTAGGTCCTGTAGTCTGTGGAACTCTGGGTGATCGGCCCGCTGGTGGAACCTGAGGAAGAGGATGACGGAGATTATAGCTGTCGTGACGATGAGGACTGACAACAGGCCGGCCAGCAGCGGGTCCAGAGGGGAGCTGGGGTGGTGATGGGAGCCCTTGAGGTCTACATGACACAGAGATGGAAAAACGGTAACAGCTACACATATTTAACTTCAGGGAATAAAGTAAAAAGTGATTGCAATAAAGACATCTATATTCAGTTTTATTCAGTGATCCTCCTTTTACAGATCTAATAATTTAAGCGTGATTACAGCCTATAACAGTTGCTATTTATATAATACACTTTATAGACATAAATCAAGTCTATTTGATTTATGTGACTATACGGTCTATTTGTTGTTGATCAGTCCTAACCTGCTTGCTTACTTGTCAGCTGAACTGAGTATATTCCTCTTGTCAGGTCTCCAAAATGTGAACTTTTCAGGAACTAAGAAAAAAACTTGTTTTTAACTTGATGACCACACATTTTTCAGTCTACCAGTGGGGTTTTCAAAGTTTTGCATAAGTCTAAGAACTTTCTCAACTCATGGATGAGCATGGTATCATTCATTTTAAGTGAAGACATGAAAACCACCTAAACTGGAGTTAGGAGCTTTTCACCTGACAATGGCAACATGGTAAATGAATTTTCAGACCACAGTGGAGCACATACAGACAGATATCTTGGCTAAATATTAATAATTGACTGATACATACCAGACACACCCTTTTAATCTCACCTTAGAGCCTGGCAATAGCCACAAAATCAAATATCACAATATCTTTGACCCAGTACCTCAGTAGTAATATTGTAATGCTATTGTAGGAATGACTATCTTTTATCAGATCAAATGTAGATGTGATGCCCAAGCAGGTAAAAGGCAAATAACTGAACAGCTAGAACAACCTAAGCTCAGTAAATTTCATTATTTATTGCAATGGAGAATTAAAAACCAGGAAAAGACAACACTGATACCATATCACTATGTTACAACATCCAAAATCCCAGGTGATATATAGTCTCATGTTATGATATCAATATAATATTGATAGGTTGCCCAGCCCCACATCACCTTACCTTCATCTCCAACATTCAGCTCCGATGGTATCTCGTGATGTGTCGGGCCAGCAGGGATATAGGCTGGAGCAGAGGTGAGAGGAGAGCTTGTGGCAGAGGGCGGGGTGGGAGCTGGGGTCAGGGATTCAGACTGGGGCTGGGTTGAGGGTTGGGATGTGGTGGAGGTTGCTTTATGGGATTCAGGGGTAGAGTGAAAAGTAGAGGTGGTGTGTGGATCTCCAGCAGTGGGGGCAGTGCCAGCAGGGGTTGTGATCTGCCCCGCTGAGGTGGAGCTCTCTGCGGTGGGAAGGGCTGAATGACTGCCTGAAACATCTGAAAGACAGAGATACAAGGACTGAAGCAAGGAATAGTCAATTCACAAGATACAGAGAGATTTCTTTTCCAACCTACAGGGAGGAGAATCAAAAAACACGAATGCAATGACCAGTTTATTCGGACCTGTACACCATTCTGCTGATGAAAATGCACAACTCCCACAGATATTAAAATAGGGAAGCAGAGAGAATAGGCTGACAGGTGTTGATGGAATCAGTTATTATTTATTATTTATTATTTATTCAAGCTGCTTTGCATGTGGTTTGACTGTTGGTCACAAATGGCTACCCTCCTACACTTTTCATTCAGCATAAAATGAAGGATTCACTGAGTCTTGTACCACACACACACACACACACACACACACACACACAAAAACATCTAGTCGGTGGTAGCTCTATGGGCAAAGACGGTCAGATGAGCGCAACACGGATTGTGTTACCTGGCAAACAGAGCCCGAAAAGTTAAAATGCAACAGTGGTGTGCAGAATGGAGTCTCAAAATACGTCAAGGCTTGTCATTAACAGTCTACAGCAGCAGACCACCTAATGTTTAGCTTGGGAGATATCCCAGATATTGTGTCATGCCAAAATATTGTGATGTTTAATGTTATCACTCCCTTGGGATGAGTCAAGTTAAAATAAAACTTCCGACTCCTCTCAGAATAATGGCATCAAAATAACTAGGCTGTATACAAAAGAGTTTTCACAGGACCATGTCCAGACCAAAGTGGAATAACTGTAACAAAGCAGAGTGACAGTATCACTATCCCCCATCACCACCCCTCGACATGTTGTAGACAACATCACACATGGCCACAAACATCACGATATTCAGTGCTCTTGGATATTGGCCCAAACCTTCTTGCAAGACAGCAAGGATGAATGTATTCTAAATAAGGAAAACTCACATCCCTGCTCACACAACAAAAGATGAATTATTAAGTAAATCAGATTAGTCAGTGATAAAATTTGCAGCTTTCCCAGTGATGACAAACTCCAACAGCGACTTCTGCCAAGTGACAACCTACACATTATTCTACAGGAAAGACAGAGAAGTGATGACAGCAGCTAGCGAGTAGGCAAGAGAGTGTGATCTGGATTGTGTTATGTCACATTGTGTGTTATTTCAGCGCCGCTCAAAGAGGCGACATGCTGACGGCACCAACAGGGGGAAGTTATATTTATCTGATCTGTAAAAGGGCACCTCTTAAATCACGTTGTGACACACTGACAGATATACACACACAGGCGCAGACACACACACACACACACACACACACACACACACCTTCTCTGAACTCAGTCCAGTCATCCCAGGCTGACGTGAGGCCACTGCCCCACACATGCTGCGCTATGTGGGTTAAGAAAAGGACTATGATGCTGGAATGCTTGTGGCAAATGGAGCTCAGTCTGAGCAGAGTGTCTGTGTGTTTGCAAACAGGCAGGTTTTAGCATGTAGGTTGGTTTATTTTTATCTGTACATCCTACCTGATAAACAGAATGACACCCTATAATACTCTGGAGCATGAACTGATTAATAAAGTAAACAGACTAAGCTGAGAAATTAGATATGTATGGTTTATAGGATTATGGACAACATGTTGACCATAATTTCTCCTCTCTGTGTTGTTAATACCTGGTGTTGTTACTGTGTGTAATATAAGGCTCTAGACTTATATTAAACAGCTTATATGGACATGGCAGGCAATGAAAAGTTTGATCTTGATTACCGGAGACAGAAGCAGTGGGCTGAAGAGGGTTAACAGTCATGGGGATTCGCTGAGAGGTTGACACTCCAGATGTTGTGGTCACCAATTTATTCCCATGTACTGCAGCTGTCATAGTCATCGATTGGACTATCCCTTCAGCCTCAGTGATGGTCATGGGTTTCGTTGATGCTCTGCCCCAGCCTGAAGGAGTATGTGCCCACTGCAGGACCTTGTCTCCAGCATCCTCTGGCAGAACAGGGGACACTGGGGTTCCAGTCTGGCTTGGGAGGGCAGCTGAGGTGAGGACAGGAGGCACAGGAGTGCTCTGACCTATAAAATAAAGATGAATGCCATTATAAGAATAAACAGATGCAATACAAAGCATATTAACAGTTACACTGTTTCCTTCACGTGTGGATGTGTAATATAAGATTAATTTCCAGATAAACATATCAGGGCACTTATGGACTCAGCAAATATGCTGGTGTATATTAGCCTCTATCAGTTTGTGTTTCACAATATAATGAATGCAGCTTTATATAATTCTGACATGGGACAACTTTGATTATTTCTTCTCATTTTCTTATCTATAATGTGATTTTATTGTGTGTTTGATTTATTCAGGTTTTGTCCAGCATTCAACAAATCAGGTCAAGGGCCTGACTGATGTGCGGATGTGAGGCCAAAAGCATTGCCAAGAGGCCAAAGACTCTGTCATGCATCAGTTTGACAGCAGTCTAATCAGGTCTGTTAATTAAGGAAATGAGATAACCTGAAAAGTCTAAAAATTGAAAATATGCATATTTTATGCACTGACGGAACGTCCCAAAGTCCTAAAAAAGGAAAACATCAAGTTTTCTTTATTATCACCCGTCGCATTTAAGCACTGTAAATGAATTTGCACAGATTAATTTAAGATCATAATCTGTAGCCTCCAGGAAAGAGTGAAGACAACCTGCGCACAAGCAGTCGAGCTGATTCGACTAGTAAGTTAATAAGGAAACTATGCACTTTTATATGCATTTTCATCATGTATGAATTGATAGAAACGCATCCAAGTGCGCTGATCAGCAACTTTCTGTATATCAGATGGTCGAGAGCATCATGCGCTGAATCAATTGTCTACAGTGGGTTATCTCACGTCAGCAGGATGTTAAGTCGCACCACCGCGCACACAAAGACACCGATACAGTACACTGGCACACCGATGATGACACCTTACCTTTTGTCTGCAACGAGCCGGTAAGGACCACCAACGCGCAAAACACCAAATTAATTTCAATTTTCATCTCATTCGCTGCGTCCCCCTGGAAATCACAATGAAATAGACCAAATGTGGCTTTCTTCAAAGCAGCTCTGCTCTTGCTGGAGAGGTTGTTTCCGTTACGTTATTTGACAGGGCACATCATCAGCGCTAAAAATATCCTGAGGGAGTCGGGCAGAAGAGAAGTAGGGGTGGAGCTGCGTGGCAGGCAGGCGGCGGCGGTGGCGGCGGCGGCAGCGTCTAGTGTAGGCTACATGTCTTATTCTAATGAGTAAAGCCTGATCGAGCCAACAAACAATACACGCTTCACTCTCCAGCATTGTGTTGGTCCTTGTAGAATAACTCACTTCAGCACCTCTCCCTCTGAAATGCATTTCTAAGAGCTCGCAGTCGCACGCGGTGAAGGGCCGGTGGCTCGCTCCAATCAGCTGTCAGTGCGTCGGATGCGCAGTTGCTCAGTGTGTCAGGAGCGCCTGTTGCGGGACTACCCTGCACAGTATTAAGTCTGTGGATGATTCACTGCTTGATTGGCTCAAGATTGTCATTTCGGTTTAGGAAAATTTAATTAATCGGTCATATTTTGCACAGCAAGTCTTCCTTCATGGCGATGTGAGACAACTTTTATGTCCCCAAGGAGGTCAGCATGTCGTCACACTGAAGCGCACTGCCCTCAAGGAGTTAGGCTGCAGTAGCGAGATGGACAGCTGGATTCCCTCCATTGTCGGCCTTCGTTCACTCTAGTGCACAGTGGGTGCTCGTTTTATTTCTTTCTTTGAATCAGCCAGTCAGGCTTTAGTTCCCCCCCACCCCCCTCCCCACCCTCCCAAAAAAAGACTGATTTTGGACAACAGAAGGAACCAGTACAACTGTTTGGTTTCACGCTGCGCCAGATGGAGCCACCAGCCACTCCGGGAGCCAGCCTGGTGAATTTGGAGTTAACTGTGGAGAATGTGGAGTTGGTAAGTTGTCAATAAATCAAGAGCCACTTTATTGAATTGCTATTTTATTGAATTACTGACACAGCTTCCGAAGCAGCTTAAGAAAACACCGCTGCTAATTTGATTATACAGGTTACAACCAAAACAAATGGAAGTTGTCGCATTCAGCCTACAGTATTCATAACCCATTCATAATATACAGGTATGGACATATTTATCATAATAAATAAGGTAAAAATAAAACAAATGGTAGTCTTTTTCAAAGGTAAGTGACAGTGTAGTTTAACGGAGGGTTTTTAGGCTTATGAACCTTTTGTAACATGATGCCGGCTATAAGCATATGCTGTCCTAATAATAACCGTCACCATGTGCTCTGGATTAGTTGCTATGACAACACTTTTTTTTTTTTTTTTTTTTTTTTTTTTTTTACCCCTTTCAAACAATTGGTCATCCACCTCTATGCATTTGTATGGTGCTCTGAGCATCCAGTTTAAATTTGGTCATCTTGATGCACAAAAACAGCCAGTTTCTTGTAGCCTATATCTACTTGTTGCACAAGATAATAGACCTACCATGATGAAAGTACCTTTACATTATCCTGTCCCCACAATCACAATTGCTGAAATAGAAATCACAGGGGTTGATTTTGATCATGATTTCTCAAGAGTGTCCCTCCTCATCAAAGTTCACTGTCCATTCTCCTCCTCTCCTCCTCCTCCTCAGGCTCTCTACCAGCTGTACTATGACCCAGACATGGTGCATAAGAGTGAGGCCCAGAAGTGGCTGACCCAGGCTCAGACCTCCGCACAGGCATGGCAGTTCTGCTGGGCCCTGCTCAGCCCAGGCAAGGTCTGTCACGTTTACTATCACCTCCTGTACACTTGCTGCTAAGAAATATTGGGCAGCATTTTGGTTTAGATAGACAGGTTAGTCCACATTCCTGCAAAGAGAGAAAAGCCCACTGGGTATTTAAGTTGTCTATTATCAGTATGAGATCAGTTAAAGGGTGGATTTATATGGTCTCCTCCCTGTGTAAGAATTTACATTT
Organism: Myripristis murdjan; assembly: GCF_902150065.1. NCBI lineage: Eukaryota > Metazoa > Chordata > Actinopteri > Holocentriformes > Holocentridae > Myripristis > Myripristis murdjan. Next base: position 12,664,717 of record NC_043996.1, read on the forward strand.
ATTGTTTCTGATGTGTTTGTCACTGCTTGTAAATATTAGCTGTCATGCTGTCTGTGTGATGAATGATTCCTTCCTGGTAACGCTGAGCTGCTTTGTGATACCTGTCCAATCCATTTGTAACGTCTTTATGTATCCAAAAGACATCTTGATCTCAGTAAGACAAATAAAGGAGCCTTTTCCATCTATCTAACACACTTGTTTATAGATATTTATGGACATTTTTTCTTGAATTTCTCCTGTAGGGGATCAGTAAAGGTACATTTTATATTATTAAAGCACCTGCAGCTGCAAGAATCTTTTTCTTTACTCTTCACTCTGCATGTGCAAATAGGACTTGATAGACATTTAGTATAAATGCTCAAATGCATGCATTAACACCAATACACAATTTATGAGTATCCATTGATAGATGCGTGTATAGCATTTTTTTAGACATGATTTGTTTAGTCATTTTCATTGTGCTCATTTATTTATGTAATATTCCTCATAATTTCCATACATTTTAACACACTATGCAAATAAAGAAAAAGAGTCAACCTCAACACATGTACTCAGAAATAAATTTATATGTTAATGTTAGATACTGTTAAAAAAAAAAAAAATCCTTAACACTTTATAAATTGTTTATTCACAAATATTCCATTGTGTATTCACTACTTGTGTACAGTGAACACATGACATGGTCTGATCCAGCAGGTCTGGCGAGTGTGCAAACAGAAGGCCCTCAAAGCTTTAGTATGAGCACACAAAATGCTCTGAGGGCTTTGGTATGAGACCGAAACATTCTCTGTGGGGTAAGGCCATATCATGTAGGTAATGTTGGAGTATGTCACTGGGTCCTTAGAATGCTACACTTACCTGTTCTGATTCCCAAATGTGAAGTAATATTAACAAAATCTAAATTTACATGCTGATTGTTTTTGATTTAGTGGAAATTAAACAACTGTACCAGCCTCACGAGGACAGGCTTTGGGTATTGAATGAATGTCTGTCAAGAACAATTAAGGAATAATTTGCCAATATACAGCAATCACATTTTAAACTTTTATCACAAAGTGGACACATTTGTACCTGTTTTTTTTTTTTTTTTTTTTTTTTTTTTTTTTTTTTTTTTTAGCTATTCTGGACTAGAATTCTTAGTAAGTTGGATTTTTCCAAGCCAAAACTGTCATACAAAAGGAGTCATAGCTGAAGACTACGGTGCAAACCAAACTCTGAAAACAGTGATCCCCTATAGCATCTGTTCAAGTTTATTAAAGTTTATTTAGAGCCCATAATCCCTGTTACACTCTTTACAGGCCCACAGTTTATAAAAAGCTAAATCAAGCCCTCTGACCCAAACCCTTATACTGGGTAAGAAAAAAAAATATCCTAAAAAACTCAGAAGCCAAAAAGGGGAAAATCAGAGGAAATTGGAGGAACTGGAGGAAAGAGGGCAACCCTTTCCAGGATGACTAGGAGTACAATGGGTGCTGAGTGGGCAGTTATTAGCTGAGATCTAATAGTCAGTCACATGAAATCTGTTCCCTGTCTCATTCCTCTTTCATCACAGCTCCCAGAAATTCAGTTCTTTGGTGCCAGCACCCTCCATACAAAGATCTCCCGTCACTGGAGTGACCTTCCCACAGACCAGCATCAGAGCCTGAAGATGCAGCTCCTCTCCCACATCTTACACTTTTCCTCCGGGCCCAAAATGGTGCTGACCAGGCTGTGTGTGGCTCTGGCCTCTTTGGCTCTTAACCTGATTCCACAGGCCTGGCCCCAGCCCGTGGCAGAAATGGTCAGAGCTTTCCAACCAGAGAAGGCTGAAGCTGAAGGCGGCACGGCTGGCTCTGGTGCCAGGGTTGAGCAGGACCCACATGCCCACTGCCTTGCCCTGCTGGAGCTCCTCACTGTGCTACCAGAGGAGTTCCAGAGCAGCCGGCTCACCCAGGCTCGCCGGTCCCAGCTGAGGGAGGCCCTAGCTGCGGAGTGGGCAGTGGTGTGTCCCCTGCTTCGTCAGCTGCTCCAGAGCCAGGACTCCCCAAACCAGGTGAAAGAGAGGGTGCTGCGCTGTCTTTCCAGCTGGGTAGGGCTGGATGTGCCGCTAGGGGAGAGCCAGGGACTGGTCCAGGACTGTTTCACCACACTGTCCAACCCTGAGCTTTTTGACACGGCTGTGGAGACAATAGTTAATGCCATCTCACAGCCAGATTGCCAGAGGTGAGATGTAAGCTGGAGCACAGTCATAACAGTGCACAGCTATAGAATGTGTATTTGTTGTGTTGTGTATTTTCAGGTGTGTGAGTCAGAAGTTGTTTGACAAACAGTTGGATTTTTGTTGGGAGCATTTTTCATGTTTGTATGTATATTTGTGTATACATTTGCATACTGCTTGAATGTGCACATGCATAATTATGCATAATCACATGTGTGCAGGTACACTGATGCTCTTGTGAACTTGATGCCTCTGGTGCTGGGTCTACATGACCAGCTGAAGGCAGCGGCACAGGATGGGGACATGGAGACCTCACATGGTATCTGTCGCATTGCTGTTGCTCTGGGGGAGACACACTCCAGGTACACACACACACACACACACAAGCACAAAAGCTCATCCTATGACCTGGCTTCACTGTTTGGCCTTTATGAACTACTTGTTTCTTAATTTGGATCACTGTGTTTATGTGTGACAGGATTTTGTTGGAGCAGGTGGAACGTTGGCAAGAATATCTGGCCTTGGTGAACATGATTCTGTTCTGCACTGGGATTCCTGGGCATTATCCAGTCAGTGAAACCACCAGCTCCCTTACACTCACCTTCTGGTACACACTGCAGGTATGGAGGCTGCATTATATTATAATGGCAGTGTATTAAGAAGTTCTGTAGAGTGCACACCCGGTGTGGTTGATTCTTCTTTGGTTTACAAGTAAATATGAAGTTTGCCTGACCAAGACCTTAGTAGTTGAAACATTTCACAGTAAATGCGGTGTGTAGGCAAGCCAATTAGAGGGGATTTTTGTGTCTATATTTGTATGTAACAAAGTTGGATCATCATTATTTTTCATCATCTAATATCAGATGATTTTACATTTTTTCTTATGTTCTTAAATGTGAGCATTTATTCATGCATGCAGCTGACTCAAAGGCCACATTCACGTTAGAGTTAAATACGCTCATCGCTTCTAATTTGAGTGCTTAATCTGGTCAAATTCATAAGCAGTACAATTGTTAACAAGGCTGACAACTGTACTATTGACGAGACTGATAACTAGAAGCTGGTTAGAGAATGATTTAACTGAAAATACAGAAGCAGGTCCTGTTCCTTGTTCATCTTGAAGCCATTCTCAAGCTTCTACATACAAGTGTGTGTATGGACACGACTCCAGTTAATAACTTAAATTATCAAGCCCCAAAATGCTAATGTGAATAGCACCAATGTGTCTTTGTGTGCCTGTTTGTCGGACAAAGGATCGTCAGCATGGCTTCGTTAATCTATTTGTGTTTTTTTTTTTTTTTTTTTTATTCTTTGCTTCTTCAGGATGACATCTTGTCGTTTGATGAGGAGAAGCAGGCAGTTTACCTGCAGGTCTACAGGCCAGTCTACTTCCAGCTGGTAGACGTGCTGCTACATAAATCCCACTACCCGTCTCAGGAGGAGTACGCCTCCTGGTCCTCTGATGACAAGGAGCAGTTCAGAATCTACAGGTAACTTGTGAAACTGTGGTTGTCTTTTTGCTGACAGTGATTTACTCCGCCTTCATCCAGGTCTTTTCTGACTGTGTGTTTCTGTGACTATTTTTCATTGCAGAGTGGACATCTCTGACACTCTGATGTATGTGTATGAAATGCTGGGGGCAGAGCTCCTCAGTAACCTGTATGACCGGCTGGGCAGGCAGCTGATGGACACCCAGCATTCAGCTGTGTGGCAGGTAATGTAATTCCCACCGCCCACTGGAATACTTTCTGAACTTAAATGCGTGTACAGACTGTGTTCATCTAGAATGTGTTTTCTCTTCTACCTCTCAAGGACACTGAGGCTCTGTTGTTTGGTTTCCAGTCCATAGCGGAGACCATAGATGTGAACTACTCTGATGTTATCCCTGGCCTTATTGGCCTTATCCCCAGAATCAACATCAGCAACATTATGCTGGCTGACACAGTGATGTACACTATAGGTACCTACTCAGACCTCTGCTTCATACAGCACCCATGTGTACATTAATAAACAACATTGCCCATTTATTCTGTTATATTTACTTTGCCATCTCTTTTCATATTTCTTCCTCCCACCTCTCGTTCCATCTCTTTATCTCTCTTTATCTTCTCTCTCTAAATCTGAATCTTCTCTCCCTCTCTCTCTCTTTTTCTGAACGCCCCCCCTCACAGACATACACATATAGTCCTCTCTTGTGCTATTCCCCTGACTTGCCTGTTCCACAGTACACTGGATATGAAGTCATAGATTCTGCTGTCTGTTTCCTCCTAAAACAAAGCCTGAAGCCTTTAAAGAACTGATGTAACATCAGCATCAAGCATCTAACCAGCCCTGCCGAACAGAAGGAATGAGCAAAAAAAAAAAAAAAAAAACTGCCTCATTTTGAAACACTAGATGATTTGTGTGAATAAAGTGTAATATCTCAAATAGGATGCATTTTATGTTGTTGCTGAAGTTTTTTTTGTTGTTGTTGTTTGTTTGTTTGTTTTTTTGCACTTTCACTGCCATCAAATTTCTATTAGTGGCTGCTGCTTCTGATCTGAACTGTGACAATCCCATTTACACTTGGCTTCAGAGACAAACCTCCTTATCTCCCTCATCCACCAGGGTCCCTGGCAGAATGGCTGGCTGACCATCCGGTGATGCTGAGTGGGATATTACCCATGGTGCTCCAGGGCCTTGTGAAGCCAGAGCTGTCTGTGTCCAGTGTCTCTACTCTGAAGAGGATCTGCCGGGAGTGCCGACATGACCTCAGCCCCTATGTGCATGACATCATGACAGTGTCACAGGTCAGGGAGAAAGCGTGGTTATAGATGCATGTGTATAGATGTCTGTAAAGGTGCTATGTGTAGCATTTTTACTATAAATACAGTATATTATTATATTAATTGTGAAACCCTTGTATAATAGCTGAAAGCAAATGAGACTGGTGGAGCTGAGTGGATTTGTGGTTTCTATTTCATGTCAGTAGTGTTTTTCAAAAGCCACGTTTAAAACCGTATTTCCTATGAACGCCTCTGCTTTCGGAAGTAGCTTCCCACTCCCCCTTGTTGGCATTGCTTCAGGTGTGTTTGTTTTCTCCCTGGCTTTACTGAAAGGGATAAACAGGTTGGAACTGATTCCTCCATTAACCCTTCAGTCTGCACCTACTATGCTCCATTGTGAGACAGTGAAAGATTTAGCTTTGTTTTTCTTGGAAGAACAGCAGCCCATTCCCAGTCCCTGTTTTGTGCCATAAATCTCTCATCCATACATACATACATACATCTCTTACTCATATTCCGGGATACGGATTGCAATAGCTCTAACCTGATGGCACGCAATGTAAAATCCAGTATAGAGGCCAGTTGAAGCTGCCAATTCCTCAGTTAATCTTTAATTTATTATTCTTCTAATGTCTCAAAAATATGATGTGTAATTGATGTAAAAATGCTACACATAGTCCCTTTATGTGTGTTGATATGTTTGTTTTCTTTGATTGGATATCTTTGTTTTTCAGTGTTAGTTTAGTAAATTTTGTAAGCCTACTGAAATCTCCATTTTTTGTTTATAGGATGTGCTGGTAAAAGAAATCCACAAGGTCAGTATGCAACCTTCAGCACATATCAGATCCATCTTTTCTGAAAAGTGCACCAATCTTCCCTCTGCGGAGACTGCATTCATGATATATGTGTCTGCGTGTGCGTGTCTGCGTGTGCATGTCTGTGTGTACATGTGTGTGTGCGTATGTGTGCTGTATGTTTCTGTGTGTCTGTGTGCAGAGCAGCCAGTGTATGTGGCTGATGCAGGCTCTGGGTTTCCTCCTGTCCGCCCTCCCAGTGGAAGAGATTCTGGGCAGCCTTGACTCCCTTATCACCCCTCATGTCCAGAGGCTGGACACACTGGCCCAGCAGGAGGTAATAAAAAAAAAAAAAAAAAAAAAAAAAAAAAAGGGACTGACACATTAAAGACTAGAAAAATATCATCAATACTGAGAATAGTGCTGATGGTGGTGGAAGAAGTGGTTGTGGTGATGATGATGATGATAATTAGAATTACATTTTGTTCTTAAATTTTAGATTGTGAGTAGCTCACACATCCAGATTTTTTTGTATTGTATACCGTGACAGGACAATGGGATGTAAAATCATCAAAGAAAGACATTTGCTCACTCCAGACATTGCTCACTTGTACAAAGGACATCAATTTTTATTTACTGACATTTCAGTCCCAGTGGACCTTCATCTCACATTTTAGCTATTTAGCTGTCAAATCCATAAGCAAGCCACCATGTGTTGGATACTTTTGACAGAATAAATGGCTGTTGCAGGGACTAAACCCAAGACTTTTTGGTTACAAGATGGTCTTTAACCACTAGGCTACACTGTTGCACCCAGAAAACCAAAGTTATTTTCAATAAATCGTCCGCTGATGGAGGTGATGATACCGGTGGCTTCCATTTAAACAAATTTCAGCTTGAAAACCCTGTTATTTCACACATTTGACATTATCCCTCTTGTGCTGGCCTTTCATGCTCTCTTCAAAAGGCGTTTACACATCTAACCCATCCTCCTCCTTCTGTCTTTACAGCCCAATCCCTCCAATAAACTGTCCATAATACATATACTGGGGATGCTGTCCAGTCTCTTCACCACTCTGGACATCAACAGACAGGCAGACAGCATGGAGGGAGCAGCTCTTCCCAGACTCACACCCTCCCACGCCACACCTAACCCGGTACATCCACATCCTATACTGGCAGAGTGTGTATGCATTAGGCTTGGGCGATGCTCCCAAAATGTAATATCACAATATTGTCTCATGCAACTCAATGTCAACCCAGTATTTAAGAAAAAAGAATTCATTCATTTAATTTAATTTGATTTGATTATTGGAAACCTTCTTAAATTAAGCATCCTATGCAGATGAATTGCATGTTAATCAAATTCGACTATACATGCTTACTGTTACTATAGTTATTGTAGCTACAGTACTTGCAGTTTAACAAACTTTTTTTTATTTAATTTTAAACAAAAATCGGTTTTAACTTAAAGAATTGTGAAGACTGAAAAAGTAAAATAATTGTCCTGTTAATACCAGACATTTAAGAATTTCACCCATAATCCAGCAATAATTCGGCCATAATCCCAGCTTCCAATACTTTTTCATAATATATATTCTCATTATATGGTATATTTCTATGAACATGGATGCTGCAGTTACTCCACTGTCTGCTACCTGAACTTTGTAAGTTTCCCTGTTACACATGAAGGCAACTATCTTTGTTATTATTATGTTAAATAAGCATAGCCTGTCTTCAGCTGTCTCTCAGTAATTGTTTTATTATTTATCCATTCATATTTCTATACATGTAAAGTGTTGAAATGTGCTGAAATGACCAAAAATGTATCTGAAGACATATCACAATGTTTTACAATACATGTTACTATGCTCTCCAGACAGTTGTGTGAATCTCAATTAACACAAGAGGCCTAATTTTTATCTAAATTTTTCAGGTAGTGGTTGTGTTGCAGCAAGTGTTTACACTGATCCAGACCATCCTGAGCAAGTGGCTCGATGACTCAGAAGTGGTAGAGGTAGGAGAGTTTATATTGCTTGCATAAATATGTCCTGTATGTCTATGATGTTGTGTATGTGTGTGCATGTATGATACTGTGTGGGTGTATGGGTTTGTGTCTGTGTGTTTACTGACTCACACTCTCTCACAGCGCTCCTCCTCCCCCAGGCAGTGTGTGGGGTATTCGAGAAGTCAGTTCGAACCCTCCTACATGACTTTGGCCCCATGGTGGCCCAGCTGAGCGAGATGCTGGGACAGATCTATAGTGCTTTCCCGCAAGCTTCGGCTCTGGACCTCGCACGTCAGGTACGCCCCCGCAGACTGAAACCCCTCAAAGCATAAAAACCACTTTTATCTGCGGAGTTGTAACAGAACAACGAGGACTCGACCGTCCTTTTGGGAAAGCAAGGTTGCACGGTCAGTCATCTTGAAAATCTGTGGAAAAGTTTTGCCGATGAAATACCATGAGATTCTTTGAGATCAGGTGTCATTGTCTGTCCTTGTAGATGGTGCACATATTTGCTGGAGAGGAACAACACGCCTCTTCTATCAAAAGCCTGATTGAAGTGTTGACTTCTGCGACTCTCACCATCTTTCAGCAAGGTAATAAAGAGTTTAAGAGGAATTTGACTGAGGTTTTCATCGTATCTTTGTTTTGCTGATGCTATATTATATTGCACAGGCCCAAGGAATCATCCGGATATTGCTGAATCATTTATGCAACTTCATACTCAGGTTAGTGTGATGAGTGTGATAAATATCCATGTTTATACATCTTTATTAGATGGAAATATTTGCCTTACGGATTTATATATTGCTGATTGTTAGATCCTCAAAAGGAAGCCTGACTTGTACTTGTCTGAGCAGCTGGATGTTAAAGCTCTGTTTTATTGTGGTGAGTATCACTTTAGATTCCTTTTTTTTTTTTTTTTTTTTTTTTTACCAGCTTTTGAAGATCAAAGAATGGCTTTGGTGCTATCCTTGGTCAAATGAAAATTTTTTACCTTGCCATTCTGCATTAAGAAAATAATGTGTTGAAAATTCTGTGTCTCAGATTCTTTTTTCTTCCTGCCTGATCTTGAAAACTGTCCAGGACAGCAGTTTTGTGATTACTTAGCTGAAGCAATTATTAAGAAAACTTTTTTATCCTCTCTCCTTTGTCCAGGGGTTCTGTCACTCAAATTTCCAGAGACACCCACGGTCAAATCAGCCAGTTTGTTCTTTGTAAGTTGAGGCATTAGCATGGAAATGTATGGCCTTAACAGTTGTCACATTTTTCTGCTATCAGGGGATAAAAAATAACGATCAAAAACTGCTTTTCTTCAAGTTAAACAAGCACTTAATTCACAACTGTTATCAAACATAATTTCAACTCATCAATTTTCACACTATTATTGTTGTTTCTGCTGTTTGCCTGACAGACAGAGCTCTTGCCTCGGTTTAAAGACATGCCACCTATGGATGGAAAGCTGCTGACGGAGACTGTACTTGAGGTGAGCCTATTTAGATATACTAATGGAATAAGCAAGACACAATATGAAAACATGATGGAAAATACTGTTCTAAGCAGCCCTGCTTTCCAGTGTAATGGATAATCCATCACTTATTATTAAGATCATGCTGGAGATGCACGCCCACCCACCTCAACTGTAAAACTCAATCACTGGCTAGCTTCTGTATCCAGTGGGTTTAACTGTATGTCAAACTGGATTATGCAAGAACAACATTTATCCACTTCTGTATAACAGAACATAGCACAATATTGAAAAATCTAATGCAGGGGCTCATAAAGTGTTTAGCCTGCAATTTAAACCCAGTTATGTAATCTGTGTGGCATTCAGGCTCAACACAGTGGGATTATTGTCATATAGCGTCCTGACAAAAATTAGTCATTTTCGGTCCTGACCTGCACTTTCTGAAACAACATAATGGAAACATGTCTCTTTATTCGTGTCACAGGCAGTCGGAGGTGGGTCTCCCCGCAGCCTGACAGAGCACTTCTCTGAGGTGCTGTTCAGTCTGAACAGACACTGTCCAGCCCTGCTGTCTCAGTGGCTGAAGGAGAGCCTGCAGACCCCGGGGTTCCCCTCTGCCCAGGTCACCATGGAGCAGAAGGATGCCTTCACTCAGCAGCTTCTAAGGTAATGATCAATACGATTAGCTGTTGATGTTTATAGTTAAAAAGAGGATTGTGAGATGGCAAGGGAATGTTTTCTGGTGATTCTAAACTAAAATATATGATGATCTCATCCTAAGTGGTGTGAGCAAGAGTGCACCATCTCAAGCTTCCTCAGCACTCTGTTATGTAAGGACTCAGTAGAAGTTAAGCAGCGTAAATCCCCAATCAAGTTAAACCCATAGAGACTATTTGATTGTGGGGGATTGCCGTGGGGCTTTGCTACCCTCTCATAAATGGAAAATGAAATGCATCCTCCTCATAATTCACAGACTATAGGAGGAAACATTTGAAAAAAAAAAAAAAAAAAACACTGCAAATCAGGAGTTAATAAAGGAAAACACACAGTATGTCCTCATGATACGTATCTTTTGTTTTGAACATTTGTGCTATATAATTAAGCTGTCCCAGGAACTGATGCTGTTTAAGCCTAAACTGTAAACCCAGTTTTCCTATTTTGTAATTTTTGCAAAAGGTACTCTTTTCATCCTATATGATGTCTTTCATATCAAGCTATTTTGATATTACAGGTGTAGGGTCCATAGAAAAATACTGTTACATGTTTTGATAAAATCAATCGTTTCCCTTTTCCTAGGGAGCAGACCAACAAGCGACGTGTCAAAGAGATTGTGAAGGAGTTCTCCCTGCTCTGCCGCGGCCTCCAGGGAACCGGATACTCAGCAGACTACTAGCTTGAATTTCTGGCTGTCTCCTGTGACTCATCTTTCCTCAGTTAAAGTCTCCAAGAAAGATTAAGGGAAATTTCCACAAAAAAGGACACAAATCCCTTTTTAAAATGGCTTCAGTGCCGAAGCCAAATATGATTCACTTGTGGATGACACTGGACTATCAAAAGTCATAATAATATACCAAAGCAGAAATGTGGAAAAATGAAGTTTCTGTTTAAGTGAGCCAGGATAATACTTGATTTTGCTGCCATTTATCTAATATTCTAATATTTCAATGAAAGGGCCTCTGTGAGACATGTTAACCAGATTTTTTTTTTTTTTTTATGAAACACTTTTGTCAGTTCTGATATACAGTGTGAGACAAGTGTCTTGGTGACAATTACAACTTCAAGTTGTTCCAAAGTGTCCTTTTTTAGCTCTTACACACGGATGCACAAGGATCCAAGATGACACCTCCATGTTTATGACTGATAAACACTAATAAACAGTTTATTCTTTGCAGCTGCATGAGAACTGTGCGTGTTGTTCACTTATTTATTATTTCTCTTCTGTTGTATACTGTTGTAGATCATATACACACATTATCAAAATATAGAAATCCCCCCAAAGCCAGGCAACAGCCAGGCCTCTTCTTCTCTCTGAGTTACAAAGGAGAGCCTTTTAGAAACGTGATGTCATCACCATGATATAGCTTATAACTCTTGTACACATATACTTCTGCTAATATATAATAAAACATTATTTAATCACATTCACAACAGAAAAAGAAAAAAGAACAAAACAGGAGAGACTTTGTATGCAGACAACGACGTCCTGACTCTAGGCTGCTTATTTTAAAATTAATGACATCGCTTCAGAAGGACGGCAGTCGTCATTTGAAGTTGGGACCGCATCCTCGGTAGAAAAAGTGGAATTGAGAAGTATTGTCGTAGTGGCGGTTGGTGCGCTGAGGGGTGGTGCTGTGATGAGAGGGGTCGACTGCATCTCTGCAGGCTGATGTGTGAGTATCATGTGGTGAGTGTGCATTTCCACATCTCAGTGGGCTCCTGAAACAGTCTTGACCCCAGCTGTTTACTATCGTATTCTTGTGAAGAGGTTCAACACCGACTTTGATTCCTGAGGAGTACAAACACATAATATTTGTGGATAAATTACCCTTGAACACAGAATTGCCTTTATAATTATTATTATGCACCAGGAATATTAATTTTGTGATGTGCAGGGTTGCTGCTGTTGCTGTGAAAATCAAGTTTTCCACTTCATATTAAGTGTTATCTCATGATGGAGAGAAATCAGGGTAGCTGACGCATGTTGACAAATTTGGGGTCATCATTTTGATTTTTAAAAGAACTCACGTGATTTGAAGGGCAGGCATCCATTAAAAGCTTTGGAAGCCTTATTTTTTGTCAAATCCACAAACTTACAAAGACTCTCAATAACCCTAGAGGCCCTGCATTTATTTTACTCACAAAAACAAAGGTGTCAGGCCTGTATTACATGGCCAAATCAGCAGTCTGTGGGACACTACACTGTACCTTGGTGCAGCGTGTTTTACTGAAGACGTTCCAGAAACGTAGTGTCTCATCCCCGGCACCTGTGACAATGGCCTCCCCGTCGGGTGACACAGCCTGAGCAGAGAGAGCCAGGAAACAGAGAGAGGGGAGGGGAAGATAGAAAATGGTACATGTAAGGGCCAAGGTATAGCTAAAGACACTTAAGTATTTACAGTATGATTTTATTCAATATTAATTTTTGCTTCATATTTATTGGATGCGTGCTTGTTGTTTGTAATTGTCTTATAAATCACAATGATCAGTAGTAGCACTACTAAGTTCTTCCTTGCTTCCTATTCTATTCTCCTATATTCTGAAGGCCTTAATGTTCTGTGTTAAATTGTAAAAAGAGAGCATTTCTATAGCACTTTTCTAGTCTACTGATGAGAGCTCAAAGAGCTTTACAATGTTTGCCTCACATTCACATACACACTGATACACTGATGACAGGGGCTGAACGAGGGAATGAGCTCACAATGAACATGCATGGCCATTCGTATGAGCTCCACTGTAGTCTTACCAGGTACAGCACTCTGTAGGAGTGTCCTGTCAGCTTGGCCACCTGTGTTAGTGATGGGTACTTCCACACCAGGATCTGGTTCTGAGAGTAGCCGTGAGTGCTCACCTGAGAGGAGAAGCGAGAACAGTCAGCTGAGAATGCAAAAACGCAAATGGCTTTCTGCTTACCAGGAGACACTAAGGGAAAAAGTGGCTCAAAAGAAAGTTGAACAGGATGAGTCACACCACAGTGAGAATACAACTGAGAGTAGAGCTCTGTCTCCCTTCGTTCCTCTGTTGTAAGGCCTGAGGGATGAGTGTATCTCAGTCTACATCAGTGTTTGGAGCTAAGTCTCAGTCTTTGAAATGACAGCCATCAATAATAATGGTAGCAGAAGTGCAATGACCTGCTTGTTAATGAGTGAAAGCAATAACAGTCATCTACTATGTAAAAACGCAATGATTTTGCCTTAAGTTCAATATTTATTTGAATACTATTTTGGAAATAATAAGGTCAAAGTGGCTAAAATCTTATGCCCTTGCCAATATTGCTGGGGATTTTGAAAAAAATGTCAAATAAAGTAAAAGAGCTGTCTGTTGTTTGCATCCATCTGCATAAACTACAGACCCTTTTTCAAGTTCTGACTGCAAACTGTATTTCTGTAGCTTGTGTTGTTAAGCTGCAGCAACAGAAAATACAAATACAATAAGCATGTACCTAGTTTTGAAATATGTAAAATGTGACAAAATGTCCCTTATAATGAGAGAATAACATCATAACATGTTATTACATTTTTTGACAGATAAAATCATTTTCTCTTCTGATAATGTAATATAGCTATAAGCGATTTAGCTTTTACTGTCCAAAAATGTTATTGCATCGGTTAATAACATGAATGAGTTACCCATTTAGAGAGGTATGTTATTTTATTACTACTTCAAACATCAGTAATTATAGCATTTTTTGCTAAAGCTTCACTGCTAACTCAAATCTAAAAACAACTATCAATCAATCAATCAATCAAATTTATTTATAAAGCACATTTAAAAACAACCTAAGTTGACCAATGTATTGGCCTTGGCCAGTAACTAAGTACAAGGAGAGAATCCCCAGGTTCATTCATTCATTCATTCATCTTCTAAACCGCTTATCCTCACTAGGGTTGCGGGGGGGGGGGGGGCTGGAGCCAATCCCAGCGCACATAGGGCGAAGGCAGTGAAACACCCTGGACAGGTCGCCAGTCCAATCCCCAGGTTGGCATGTGTATTTATATTTGTGTGTTTGTGTGTGTGTGTGTGTGTGTGTGTGTGTGTGTGTGTGTGTGTGTGTGTGTGTGTGTGTGTGTGTTTGTATGCGTGCTTCCTCACCAGCTCGTTGGCATGTTTGGACCAGGCCAGGTTGCAGACCTGGGAGCCGGTGTCTGTGCTCTGCAGGGCCTGGCCCGTCAGTGTGTTCCAGAAGCGCAGGCAGCGGTCGGCGGTACCCCCGCCTGATGCAAGCAGCCCGTGCTGGTGAGGCGACCAGGCGATGGCCTTCACTGCTGCCAGGTGGTCGCTGTACTGCTGCATTGGGAGCAGACTGGAGCTGTTCCACACCAGCAACTGGACAGGGGGAAGAAGAGGAGAGGAAGGGTATGTTTGGTGTAAAAGGGAAGCTTTGCAAGAATGATTCTGCTTAGTTCACTTTTATTGCCACGGGTCCTGTAAACTAGTCTTGAGATCCCACCTTACAATACTTCTTTGATCTTTTTGAGTTATTTAATTCAAACTAAGTCACAAAAATGATATTCACTATTAGGGTGTGGCAACATCAGCACAAAAAGTCAGCAGTTGCATACACCTTACCAACACATCACTGTGAACTCGTCATCTCTCACCTTGTTGTCGTTACCTCCAGAGGCGAGGTGCTGGTGGTCAGGGGACCATTTGAGACCGCACACCTCTTGCCTGTGACCTTGCAGCCTCCTCTCAGCAGCGGGAGGGGTTCTGACGTCCCGTTGCAGGATCACCCTGTCCCGGCTCCCCGACGACAGCTGCTCCCCATTCCAGGCCAGGGCACCTTGGACAGAAAGGGCAGGAGAGGAGGGTCTCATGTTTCAGCATGACTATTGAGAATTCATCTGGTGTTTCTTATGTGATAATCACAGCATGTCCTTGTCGCCTGTGATCCTTAAAAACCGAAGTCTTTTCAGGTAATGAGCAACTACAACTGAATGTGCACATTATAAAAAAAAAAGGAGGGTGTCCAAAAAGAGCCTAACAACAAAAAATTCACATGCAAATTGATTAAAAAAGTGCAACAACAAAAACATGCCAAACAGAGAGCTCTTCTTGTGAACCTATTACAATATTCTCCCTGGGTCCCTTTTGCGTATTCCATTTTTATTCCTGAAAAGCTGACTCAAACAGGACTGACCTACACGAGCTGAGTGGCCCTCCAGACTGGTCAGCTTCCTCCCTCCCGCTGCATCCCAGATCTGGACGTAACCCTTGTGGGTTCCCACGGCAACCAGGCTTCCCTGAAAGCACCACACCCAAAGTCAATCAAACAACTGAAGCAATGGCATCAACACTTACACTTTCTCTCATGGGGATGTCACAAGAATCAATACTCAACAAAAGAGTCCCTTGCTCTGTAACAAAGTGTTCTTTTTCAAATATAGTCTTAACCTTTATGTTTAAATACTTAAAACACTAAAGTTGCATTACAGGACTGTAAAACAAAATGAGAGAACATCATCATACCACCATATTTGTTGTTACAGTACGACATTTCATACAGCAAATAAGTATTTTGTTGAGTTCCTTTGTTCTCTACTTTCACTTAATGTTTATGCAAAGTTTTAAATATAGGAGTGTGTGCAGAATGAATATCTGTTTTCGTGGTGATATCAAATAAGGTTTCAAGAAATGTCTAATTTCACTGGTATTGGTTTCGATAATTGGAATTACAGTATTGTGACATCCCTATACTCTCATACTGATTGTCATACATTCAAGACAGATTCAGGGTTGCCACCTCACCCTCTCATTCCAGCAAACTGACGTAACAGAGTCTCCATCCACTGATAGGTCACATAATCTTGTCACCTGTTCAGACAGACACAGAAGGTGAAGACAAAATTCCCATTTTTAACCCAGTCCCTGCTAATAAATTTAGAAAAGGAAAAAAAAACAATTTAATCAAGTCACTTATATATAGTGTCTTTCCACTTCTCAAATTTAAATAGCTCTGCAACATGCTGTTTGTTTGTTTGTTTGTTTAGTTATTTTTCATTTGGCAGTTTTCTCTTTGTCAATATGTGTACAATGAGGAAATACAAAATAAAATAAAAAATGTCAAGCAATGTCTTTATGTCCTGCCCTGACCTGGCTAGTGCAGGCACTCCACAGGTAGACGCAGGCTCCCAGGCCCACGCTGAGCAGGTTGCCTGCTGACCAGTCTACCAGATTGAGGTAGAAGTCGTCCTGCAGCTCCGGGGCGTCCAGCACCTTGAAGGGGATCTTGGAGATCTTGCGGGCTGGTTTGCGAGGGGACCGAAGCAGCTTGTGACTGCAGAGACGAGGAAGGAGAGTCAGGGAACGGTTAACTGGATATGAAAACTTTCCTACAGGAGTAGTTAGAGCACTGTTTGTGTTCAGCGTGCAGCGAGTGAGATGTCATACCTCTTGTTACTAAGCGGAGAAAGGGAGTACGGTGACACTTCATTATCGCTATCGAAAGGCACTCTCTTTGTGTGGACAGTGTACTGTGGAGAGTGGGCACATAAATCAAAATCACAGTTAGAAGCAGAACTGAGGTCAGAGTTTTTCATTCTTGTTTCACTTGTCCTCTTCCTCCCTTGCAATCCACCAAATTAAGGTAACCTGTACAAAATTTACTCATAATTAATAAATACTGAATTATTCATTAATCATTATTATTATTCCTGGAGTTGGATTCTGTTGGTTCTCTTAATCCCTCTCCTCACTGCTGTGATGTTTATTTACCAGAATGCAGTGAATGGAGTCCAATCACAACATCAAGTAACAGCACTACACAGATGATATGGACAGCTGTTGGTAATGGCAACAGCTGCTGGAATCCACATCACTCTGTTAATGAAAAAATCCTACATGTGGTGTTGTTGAGCATCTATCAAAATATGCATCAGATCTTCAAACTGTACTGTTTGAGTAGCATTATTTTTGGATTCATGATTCACTAGCTGGCAAGTCAATTTAAGAACGATTTTTCTTTTTGGGAATGAATTCATTTGAGTTATCGTTTAGTGCTTTTAGCTAAAAAAAAAAAAAAAATTGTAGTCATTAATAAACACATGCAGTAATGCATAAATGGCATGTTTTTTCTTCTGTAATGTAAAAAAAAAAAAAAAATCAACAGAATTAGTTAAACATTATTCTAAAGGAGCAAACTTGTTGCCCCTGGAACTAATCTTCCATTGGGTGCAAGGCAGGGGAACAGTGGACAGGTCAGCAGTCCAATACAGGAGGAGCAGACAGATCAACAAGCATATTCACACCTAGGGGCAATTTAGTATCTCCAACTCAACACATGCAATATCTTGCATGTGTTCCTGGTGGAAATCCACACAGACACGGGGAGAAAATGCAAACACAGAAAGGACCTGTCTGGCCAGCCGGGAATTGAACCCAGGACCTTCTTGCTGTGAGGTGACAGTACTAACTATGTCGCGCGAGTTAACAACTATTTAATAAAAGCACCAAAGCAACTGACTAGTAGGAGCTCTCTGATGAACATATCGCTCTGCAATGAAGAAGCTTTTTTGTGGCTTGTACCCTAAAAAGGCTGTGAGAGTCTTGAGAGAGGACTGCATGTCGCCGGTCATCTGTGTGAGGGTCTGGCACGGTCTCTATCCCCGCCCCGAGTAATTCGTTTCTCAAAAGAGCAGCATACGCAACAGCATCTGGAGGTGTGACAGTGGAAACACAGATGATGGAAAGAAATGACAATGACATAATTCTCCAAAAGTAAAACTGCATAGAAAAGACTAGAACTGAGGATTTCTGACCTTTGCCCGAGTCTGAACTGGCATCCTTTGCCTTGTGATTCTGATTGGGAGAGCGACAGTTCTCCTGTAAAAAGAAAAAGGATACATCAGCTTTAGTGTTGGCCTTAATTACTCAAAGAATGTAGCTGCAAGTGTTTCTGTGGCACAGTGTGATAGGTCAAATGAACAGCAGAGGGAGGAGGGAGAGGTATGAATCACTCACATTGGCATAGTGGAAGTTGATGCTCCAGTTGCTTCCAGCTCGAGTGGGAATGAAGCGGTCCCCCGACTTAACACTGACAGGACTGCATGTAGCACCTACACACTGGAATTGCCAGATTGAGAGAGACAAAGAGAAAGCGACAAGGAAGTCACTGTGGTACCAATGATATTGCTTAGGAAAGGATACACACAGCACAAGCAACAGTGAGACAAAACATGCAAACCAGTCTCAAATGGGATAGAAACTACCATGCCAGTGTCACAAAACAGGAATTGTCTCTCAAGGTAATGAGTTTCAGGAAAGAAAAAAAAAAATCCTCTTACTCAAATAAGCACTGCAGTCTATAGGCAAGTATTATATATAAATGGTCCAATGCACAGGTAAGTTTTAGGCTAGAATGTCTAAAAAGATTTCATAAACTGTTATAACAACAATTTCCATTAGGGTAGACAGTAAGGTGATGCTGTGATTAATCTAACCTAAAGTTTTTTTTCCCAACAGAACTTGGGACAGTTAAGTACAGGGACTTCATGCATTTATTTATTACAAAGTTTTTATTTCATTTTAAATTCCCATGTCTTGTCATGCTCTGGATTTTCATTCTGCCTACCCTTTTGTTTTATTTTGTTAATCTAATCCATCCATGTTGATATTATTATTACTATTTTTATTTATTATTATTATTATTACTATTCTTCTGTACATGTAAGTGCAGCAGGTATAAATATAGTATTAGATTCACTTGCAGGTTTAGCCTACAATTTTCTAACATCAGAAATGTCACTGAAGAACTTGAGTAATTCTCACAATGAGAAATCAATGGACAGAATTAGGTAAAATGTTCATGTTATACTTAAGACCTTATAAATTGAATTTAAGACTATGCAATGACTTCTGATGGGATCTTTTTTATAACCTGAGTTAAAGACATTTAAGACTATTTAAGGGCAGATGCTTTCCCTTTTCTGTAGAATATCACAGTAAGTTGTGACATCCACAGGGCAGTGTGGCTCACCTTGGTCAGGTGGGCCTCGGCCGGCAGGTTCTGGTGGTTGATTTGCCTCAGCAGCCGTCTCTCGTACTCTTGGTCCATCTCTACAGGGCCACCGCTGTCATGTAGCAAGGCCCCTCAGCTGCCCTCCCCGCCCACTTTAAACCTCCACTGCCTCCCTGTGAGGAGACCCACATCGGATCCCCATCTCTGTGAGGAAAAAAAAACAAAAAAAAAAACAGGTTAAGTTCAGAGTGGAAACAAATGTGAAGTGACCAGCGAGGCTACCGTCTCGTCTTGTCTGCCTCGGCACATCACAGGGTTTAAATGGCCTGGTTAGCCCTGCGTCTGTCTCAGCTGCCGTTACGTTAGCTGCCTGAGAACCAAGCGCTGGGCTGTTATCGTCTGGTATTCAAATAAACACCGAAAAATAACAGAATACATGTGTGCTAATTGGCTTCACACTGTGCTAATCGCGATAACACCGTTGTCATGGCATCATTCTACTGCAAACAACAAACCCAGAGCAGAATATATTCAGTTAAATGTACGTTAACCCTGCTCGATGGCGAGATTTTCTTACCGACCGGCACGGTGGCTCAAGTGGCCAGACGAAGTGTCATCTTTGGCCGTAAAGATCGGCGCTCCGGCGGCGGTTTGATTGTGTTTTCTCCTTCTCTTGTCAGCGGTACATCAAAATGCCAACGCTACTCCTCGGTGTTGTTTATGTTCAGGGCAAAGATGGCGACCGAATCAGCTGTAGCAGAAATTCTTTGGTTGACTTCTGCTGTCTGTGCAGTCAAGGCAGTGCGCGGCTCAACAGCGACGCCCTCTGGCAGTTCAGGCTAACTGCAGTTCAGTCAACCCCCGTGTTAAAAAAAAAAAAAATCCCCTCAATGGGCACAGGGTGTCGCTGGTGCACCGTGCAGGGTTCAATGTGCTTCAAATCAGTCTTCCTTTGCAGCCCACAGGTTTTTCCAAGCCACGGTCATAGTTTTCCTAATATCAAACAAATTTAATAGTTTATACATGCAACTTTATTCTTAGCCTATAAACATGAAGATATATGTTAAACTAAATTGCTTAGCAGTGGCATACTATTGGGTTATCACTAGGGCCAGCAGTCCTTAGGTAACATCATCATCATCATCATCATCATCATCATCATCATCATCATCATCATCATCATAACCATCTTTTTTACTCAGGGAGGGCCGTCTAAGAGCAAGCTCTCCTTTTCAACGATTCTCTGATCACAGGAAATATAACACTGAAGATGTGTAAAGGTTAAAAGCAAGCTCACAGAAAATACAGGTTTCCAATGACAGAAATTACTAATGACACTCAGACATGACTTAAGACTCACAGGGCACATGTGACTGCAAAATGTCATATATAAGAAGATAAAAATTAAATAAATAAATAAATAAAAATTATAGCAAACTCTACAAAGTCAGTGGCATAATATCTAAAAGCAACTTTTCCTGATTTCAGTGTTCAAAAAAATACTATTGTGATTGCGTAAGATACTTAACGTAAAATGATATCAGAGGACAGGTAAGGCCACCTGGTAATTTATCATATATTATGTAATCATTTGTCATTTCAAAGAATACACTGTCTTTTCCTTCTCACGGGCATTCAACGAAGGCCATCCTACTTTTTGATAATGACTGCAATGGTGAGCTCATCACCAGTTACAATCTTGAAGAGCTTCCTGTATGTCTGAGTAAAACAAGCTCTCGGTCTATTAAAGAATGCATGTCTAGTTTTCAGTTTCCTTGTCAATTCCTTGTTACACTGTGATTTGTCAGGATATCCTGTAATCAGATACTCAGGTATTTGTGCGAGGATACTCTTTCAAGTGAAACACCATTCATAGTACAACTTATTCCATCCGCACTAGTCAGTTTCCTGAAGAACAACATGTATTTTGTTTTATCTGGATTTATCAATGATCATGAGAGCCTTTTGAATAATACAAAAGTCTGATTGTAAGTGTTTCTAGGTTTGAACTGCAGTGTGGCAAGTCGACTAGATAACTTTCAGCATACTATGTCCAGATTTGGCTCTTGTGTAAATTTGTACTTTGTCTCAGCTTTTCCCAGCTCACAATTTTTAGTAAATTAGTAGGCTAAACTGTTTATCATCTTGTTATCAGTGGTGGTAAACACAGTTTTCAACAGAAGCACACAGACAAAGGTTCAATCCTCCCACAATGGCAGAAAAATGGCTCACAGTTAAAAGCCCCTAAAATACTGAGAGAGAGAGGGAGAGAGAGAGAGAGAGAGAGAGAGAGAGAGAGAGAGAGAGAGAGAGAGACCTGGGAAAGCTGCCTCTGCCTCTGCCAGGAATTTAATGGGGCCGACACGGCAGAGTGGAGACAGGGCATGGCATCTTTGGTGGCACTGTGATCTGCACGTAGGTCTGCCAGCCTGACCTCTGAGGCGCTGCAAGAAATTCAAAACTCATTAACATACACACACAAAACTGGTTTAACCTACACAAAGTCACACATACACACTCAGTGTTTATAGACTCTCATCTTTTTTTTCTGTGCTCCTCTATCTTTTCCTTTGATGCACACAGATATAAACACACACACACACACACACACACATATGCAGATACACAGAGACAAACAGCAGGATTACTTACAAGGAGCTATCTGACCATCACCACATTTCAGTTTCAGGCGGGCTAGTCACAACAGCTTTTCTTATCTGCATCCTCCATCATCTTCAGGGAGCAACGTGCAGCACAGGGCCATGTTTCGAGGCCTCGTGCCTACGTGTAGGGCAGTGTCTGGGGGCAGAGCAGCTGTCTGCCCTACTCAGGGTGGAGGCTACACAATGGGAAATGCTGCACTCTTATTCCTGTAAGACAGTGCAGCTCAGTGGGCACACAGGAAGCTGGAGCAATGCTTGCTGACTGCGATGCCCTCAGATTCTTACTGGAATTCACAACGAAACAACAATAGGGCCCCGACTAATCTCATCTCATGTACTGCATGATGACAGGGGGGAGAAAAAATCCAGAGCCTCAGTATGAGCAAAAGTGCACTACACAAAGACGCAATAATAGCAGACATTTTTCTTGGCACAATATCCCCGTCAATATGCATGCATATTGTTAATGATTGAAATGCCAAGCTGGTGTATGATAAATTAAGGTCAGAGAAATACAGCAGCAGGGGATTACTGTATATCATCTTATCTTCAAATCATTTAAGCGGGGTTTTTGAAAGGTCGGGTGTGAGGTCAGAGCCCATAGCTGTTCCAGATGGTTTGATGGCATCTCAAAATAAAAGTACAAGATTCACGCCTCTAGTAGTTACGGAGGCTTGTAGTTTTGCTTTCATTTGATATTTGACAGTGGAGATAGGCAGGAAAGATTAGGGTGACATGCAACAGAAGTCCCAGGCTGGATTAAAACCTTGTCAGAGCCACATGGTACACACCTTAGCCAACTGAGCCACCAGGTTATCCCACAGATCTGTGTGATTTTTAATGGCATCCCAGACATTCACACTAAGCTGGCTTTTTTGACAGTAAGAATGTTAATCTCTCAGAATAGACTATTTTATATTCTCTAGACCTAGAGACAGGTCCCTCTCTCTCTCTCTCTCTCTCTCTCTCTCTCTCTCTCTCTCTCTCTCTCTCTCTCTCTCGCTGTTCCTCTGCAGTGCATGTTAAGTGTAAGAGTTGTGCAGGTCCTCCCACGCGCTACATTGACTAACCAGAGAGCCAGAGAGCTGCTTTCTGTCTCCCTCACCTCTGGCTGGGAGTCTGGAGTGAATTAAGGATGACCATTGATCTGGGCACAGACAAATAAAGAATGCAGACATCTTTACATGTGGTTTGGTTTGCAGTAGGTCCCTGCATCTTTGCAGAAGAGCCAACATAGATCCTGATATTACAATTGAACTGCACAGAGAAAGAGCTGATGGTAAAGTGTTTGTCAAGAAGGAAATAACAACACCAAAATAATGCTACTAAGAATCCAAGATGCATGTTTGCTACTGTTTTCCTGTTTGAATTATGTAACGTCTGGTGTTGAGTGATGAGAACACTCAGATTTTTGTACTCTCTAATAATATTCATTGTTCCATGCTTTTGTCAGGACATGAATCAGCCGCCTCCATCTCCAAGTGTCACATCCATTCACCTGCTATGTCAGCCATCTATTTCAGTGTGTGTGTCTGTGTGTTTGCAAGCATGTAATCCCAGCTGTTTGTGGGCCTGTGCTTGTGTCTGAGTGTGTGTCTGAGTGTGTGTGTGCGTGTGTGTGTGTGTGTGTGCAAATTTGAGTGCAGGCATGAGATGCTGTGTGTGTGTCTTTGTGAGTATGCATGCTTGATCCTAGGGCTGAGGTTTTTGTCATGTTTTCTCTGAGCGAGGATGACAGTGTGTTCTTGTGCGCTGCTCCGTCCCCACAGGGATGTTCCCTTCCATGTCCTAATGATCCCTGGGCTGGCTGCACGCCGGCTAAAGAACCCCGAGGAATCAGCACAAATGTCAGGCTGGTGCCATGTCCTTAAACGCATCATGGTAAATGTGACTTGACACAGACAACTGCTTTAGACATAGTATAATATCCGCATGGATCCAGTAGTTTTTATATCCTACATGCCCAGTATTTCTGCAATTTTCAGTAGGATTATTCCAAGATTACATCAAGGATATTAAATATATGGATTCATGGTATTATGATACATGGCTACACAGATCAAGTTGTCGCTAATATTATTCAGTTTTGCAAAAGAGGCGAAGGTTGACTCATGTAGCTCAGAGTTGATATCAAAAGATCTTTTATATCAAGGTTCCTCTCCCAAATGTCAAATGAATATGTCCTATATGCTGGGTGTGTTTTGACATTGTTCATGTGTTTCACTCATTCTATGGATTTTACAGCTGCTGCTACAGACATTCCTTCCATGCATGCATTTCTAGGAATTTGTGACAGTAAGCTACATGCAAAAGGAAAGCCATGGTCCAAGAAACTGGTGTATCTGGGGCGACTGACGCTATGTTTGATAACCAGATGATTTGTGGCATCTTTTTTTAGGAAGGACACATCCTGTTATTGTTCAAATGCTGAATTTCTGACTACATGAAGTACAACACACACACATACACACACACGCACACACACACACACACGCACGCACGCACGCATGCACACATGCACGCACACACACACACACACATATAGAGGAAAGTACCTGCCATGTCTGATCTTTTCCAGATTCAGAATTTTCATTAGAAAGGGGCAGGACTGTTTTTCAGCTCACTTCCTACCTATCTGTCTCAGCTACTCTTCAACTCTTCAGCCATCTTCCGTCCTAGACTTCTATTGAATTACCCTGGAATGCCCCATATTACCATGTATTCCTCCCACTGACTGGCCAGTTGACTTCAGTCCTTACTGTCAACCCAACTAAAAACAAACAGCAGCTGGCAAGGAGAAACTCCAGGAAGACATTTGTTTTCATAAAGTGGATATGGAGAGAGCAGGTTTGTTTTGCTGGAAGTGGTTCTCTTCCCCTCTGCCTTGGCCCCAGGCTGTGGGCCCTTTCAGGGCCTGGCTGGTGTAGTGGAGAAAGGAGGTTGACTGACTGACGACTGGATCCACGTACTGCAGGGCCTCCAGCCCACACTGAGCCCAGTTCACAGGAATTGCTGTTGGGGTTGGGGTGGGGTTCCACCTTCACCCTGTTGACGTAAGTCACCAGCAGACCACAGGACTTCTGTTACAGACTTTCAAACAAGCTCTCTGCCCATTACCATGGTACTATGGACTTTGGTGACCACCATGGAAAATGCTAGCCCTCGTGTGCACCTGTGTTTACAGTAAACAGTGGCCTCAGTTGTGCTGAATCAAAAGGAAGATGAGAATGGTTAAAGTTTCAATCTAGTTTTTCATAAACTTTAAAGTAAGCAGTAAAATCTAAATTTTAATTGAAATATGTTATATTACAAAGATGCAAACAATACAATCTAAATCCTGCTCCTCTTGGCCCTCCTGGAATACTGTTATTATTCTAGCCAACCAGACCGTTTTTATAGCATAATCAGGAACTGTTTGGACCTGCAAGGCCAGATGAACTCAATTAACTACCCAGCAGATCCAAAAATCAGCAATGCTCTGGATTTTGAGAACTGGAATGGAGGACTGCTGCTCTAGATTAACAGCAGTGTAGGGTTTTATGTCAAGGTGGTCTTCTGCATTTTTACTCTTCCTGAACCTTCAGGGGAAAAGCCTCCACATTTCCATAATCTTCACCATATGCACTGCAGAATTACAACACACTCAAGAGAGGTGCTGACGTGCATAAAGTGAGTAGTTCAGATTAGATCATGAGTAGTTGAGATTAGATCAGAAAGTGTCTTTTGTTAATTCCTCCCTCTGGTGCATGCATGTATGCATGGTTCATGTTTATAATTCAAAAACTGAAATCGGTAAAAGTCATCTTTGTGTTCACGCTTATTTTAGTCTATGCAACCTTATGTTGATCACGTATTTCCGATCCGTATCTCTGTGGGTTGAGGCACTCCTGGCCATGGGAGAGTGAATGCCCTGAGGGCCTTGCACATAGCATCACTATCTCTACCCATTCTGTTTACATTGCTGGCTCTGTGTCCACAGCCCTATAGCCACTGCACTGAATAAGGAGACAGGGAAGTCACAGCTGTCACTGTGACAGAGTAACTGAAGTCTCACGTTTTCAGTGATACACTTGCTTTCCTCATTCTTTCTTTGACTTGCAAAGCTGGAAACATGACCTGAACCAAACACAGTAGCCGCACAATTATAAACACACTCCTTCCTATCTGGCCCGGAAGATGATGTTGAATTGGGCAGTGTGTAAGTTGTTTTGCTCAGGGCGAAGCCATTCATTTGAATAGAGCAGTAAAAGTTCAAACAAAGCTTTTCAAGAAGACCAGCCGTAAGAATGGATGGAAAACTACTGAACTAGTGTTGGTGGTTGATAAAAAACTGATCTTCCAACAAACAACTGAGCATGGCAACCAGAGGCCATAATCTACCATCCATAACAAATCCCTCTCTAAAACATTTTGGTGGTCTCAAAAATCATCTCTTAATATTCACTACTGCTTACAATTCTTGCACTGATGCATGTATTGGATTAAACCTGACAGAAACACACACACACACACACACACACACACACACACTCATATAACACACATTAAACTGAAAATTCAGTAATTCATGCCCATTTTAATAATCTGATAGAAAACATTTGTTGAGCACAACATATACCATCTTACCATACATTGTGTGAGGAAAACACTGAAAAAATACATCTGAAACAATGTTATATAATTCAGCAAATATGCCTATAGCTGTACAATGACCCGTCACCGTACACAATACACTGCAGTAACAATCCAGCCTTCATAAGGCTCCAAAAGCAATTTTTTAAAAAAGTCAGACTTTCTCTGCCAAGCATCTCCAGTGAGATGTTGAGCGTTAAGACTTATGTACAAACCATTTTTTTTTTTTTTTTAGGAATTTCAAATTAAACATACATTTCAAATTGCTAACTCTCTGTTTCATCAGATCATCAAGAAAGGTCAAAACCAAACTTCATGTTACGGTCTTAGCAAAAACTCCTCGCTAAAAGGAACAAATCAGAGCCACCGGACATGTTCAGTCAAAATGTGAATTTGACATGTGGTAGTGCATATAAATAATTCTAAATGTACAGTGAATATTATCAATCAATATCATCAATATTATCATGTACAAGGAAAAAGGTAATAAATACACTGTTACAAACAGCTGAAGGGTCAGCACAACACGGCTGGGTGCAAGAAAAGTTTGTGCGATTCTGTGATCATTTACAAACAAATGCACGCTCTCTCTCTCTCTCTCTCTCTCCCTCACACACACACACACACACACACACACACACGCATACAGGAAAACAAGTGTCGTCGTGTTGTGACGCTATATCGGCTCCCCTACTCTGAGGGCTGCACCTTATAACGTGGTACCTTTAAGGTAGTGTTGGACAGATCAGCAACCAGCTGCAGAACTGTCTAAATATTCAAAGTGCTGGAATAACAACAGTAAGATAAAACTCTTTTTCTTTTTTTATCATCACTAATCGCTATCTTTTATGTATGTTATGTGTGCACGCAGTCTACTGTCATTCAGAGCTCAAAACATGTCACTTTGAGTTGAAATGTTTTCATTAACTGGAATGCTGTGTCTGTCAGGAATGGGGATGAAAAAGTTAAAGTTAAGCTCCCTTTGAATTAGGCTTTTTTTTTATTCTTTTCTCAAAAATGTTTTAATGAAAGTGTATTTAATTGTTGCCTTTGATTAGCTAGAACTCTTCCGGTTCAAATTTGGAGTTGGTTAAATGAAATGACCAGTGAATTTCCATGTTGGATGATGTGAGGGATCAGTCAATGTCTGGAGGGAGGACCAATATGTTAAGATTAGCAACTGGTCTAGCATGGTGTCACACTTTTCCAAGGTGGCAGTGAATACATCAAAGTGCTTCCATCACAAGATCTTTGGAGTTGTTTACAGCTTTTGACTTTGGACATTTCACCAAACACAAACTTTTTTTTTTTTTTACTTTAAGGGAGACTGAATTATATCAAAGTCAGTAAATTGATTATATGATTAATTAGCATAAATTAGTAAAATATTTGAATGAGGGTTGTATCTATATACTCATACATCTAATGTAATAATATTTGGTTTTACATGTTTTACATAATGTCTTGTGGCTAAGAAAATAACTGATGCTTAAGTTATACACTTCTTCATCCTATTACACAAAGTGCAAACTGTGCTAGGAAGTCCAATGATTTTTGATTTACATCCACTGAACATTTTTGTGAGGAGAAGCTTATACTATTGCCAGAACATCAGGAAGACCATGTGAGACACAAATATGTCCTTTTGTTTGTAGAAAACATATTTTACAGCTACATGAACGTGTTCAATAAATTATAAAAACACTTACAAAAGACATGGTTGTAAAAAAGGCACACAACCTTAGACAAGTGTTAGAAAAAAGTAAACTACTACAAAGACATGTTGACCAGTAGTTTGATTGGACACTTTACCAGGTGGCGTCCAATCCCAACACAATACAAAGAATCTAAATGAACATAAAAAAATGTCCTGAAGTGCAAGCTCAGAGTTCTTCACTTGTCCCAGTACATTGATTTATATATCGTCCACTTTGCCTTCAGTATCTTTGGGAACTGACCCACGGCCCTGCTTCTGCAGTTCTACAATAGTCCCCTTTTTAAAGAACTGCGGCGGCACTCCTCTTCATCCTCTCTCTCTGGGGAGGCTCAAAAACAAACTGCCACAGGGTTTCCAACCCTCTTTTACAGGGGTGTGCACAGTCAGTCAGGCCCTCTTAGCCAGGCAGCTCCAAAGAGCCAGATTGCAGGATTGCTCCACTGCAACTAAACGATTTCAGCCAAAAGCAGCAAAAAACTTGCTGCACCCAGACTGACAGCGACTGACAGTTTTCAGCTATGTTTCAGCTGGGGATACGTCACGCGTGGCCGTTTCCACCCCCTCCTGGTCAGAGGAGTGATCCTGTAGTGTGACATCATCACACCCGCCAGCCGTCTCCATCATCCCACTCTGGCTCTCTGCACTCTGCCTGTCCTGCTCATCCAGCGTCAGTTCAAAGTGGAACTTGTTGCCCACCGGCGCTCCATCCACCTCCCCGTGTCGGCCACCCTCTCCATCACTGGTGTAGAAGGGAGGCGAGGGGCTCTGAGGAATCATGCTCTGGTACCAGTTCCTGTTGTCCTCCAGCGTGTCCAGGATGTCCTGGGCATCAGGGTGCACCAGGTCAGCCCACGTTTCCCACAGAGGGTGGACGATGTAATCAATGAAGCCCACCTGGAAAAGTTAAGGAGGGTGATGTCAGTAAGAATAAAGTCATTTTTGCATTTAATGCATGATTACATACGAACTGTATATTGCATCAAAAATATTATATCTTCTGAACATTTGTGTAACTATGTGTGTATTGCACAATGCCAACCAATGTTTCAACACATTGCAGCAATCACACAAGACTTTTCAAAAAACGTTTGATAATTTCAACTCGAAATCTGTTAAAAACAAGCTCTGACTTATGAAAAAAATCAATTCAATGGTCATATGACTTGGAATTTCAAGTGGGAAAAGGTGGAGGTGCAATTTCTCCTACTTCAGTTCTACTTCAGAGAACACAAAATGGCAAAAACAAATTGCATTCTGTTGTTTACAGTAAGAACTGAATCAGTATGAGTGTTTATTTATTATTTAAGCAAATACTGCAGCGAACACTTTTAGTATTCCCTCCTGGAGGAAAATGCTATTTCCTCTTTTTGTAAGCATCTATTTTTCCTGAGTTGAGACCTTGAACACAACACTGATCAGGAATTTACAAGTTGGAAATTACATCTTCACTGTATTGGTACTTATGTGCTCTCTACCTGTGTTCTCTCCACTGAGGCGGTGTGTTTGTCACACATCGGGCTGATCTCCATCCCCCTCTCCCTCTCTCTGTCTCCCTGGTGGAAGAACTCGTCCATGATCCTGTCCGTCCACTGCCGATACAAATCCAGGGACTTGGTTGGGTTGCTCAGGTCCGCACAGTGAACCATGTTACGCAGAACCTGCAGAACAGCAAATGTTTTAGCATCTGATATCATGTTCTTGTTGTGATTTAGTGTGTGTATGTGGGTGTATGTGGGCTTCATACCTGCATCCTGTCTGTGTAGTTATCCAGCAGCAGAACCCCAGAGCTGGTCACCTTCTTGGTTTCCACCATGGTCTTCAGGTCAGCCAGCAAGCTCATGTGTTTCGACATGTCAGTGGCCAATACCTGGAAGAGTGCAAGAGGGAGAGAACAATGATGTAATGACAGAAAAAGGAAGCAAGCAAGAAAGCAAGACGCTCGTAAAATAAAGACAGCGCCATGAAAGACAAAACTGGGCTGCAGCATCAGACAGATATGCAGACGTTCTCTCACCATGTCTATGACCATCCTCCTGAGGGTCTGCCTCTGTTTCTTGGTGAGGTTTTGGAAGATGTCGCAGTTCTCCTCCTGCAGCAGCTTGAAGCCCACAGCCAGGTGGTGGTTCTCCAGCACTGACTCATCGTTGTACATCAGAGCCAGCTCCGAGTCTACAGGCAGAGGGGGGGAGAGAGAGAGGGAGATAGGGAAGAGAAATGACAGGAGGAAAGACATTAAATGGAGCCAGGTATCTATGGTAACCATTCAGTATCCCTAAAACAAATCTCATTAAACCATGCAATATTTCTGCCTGTTTTTCTTAAATGTAGACTAAATAAATCAGTATTCACTTTTGTGAGGGATGAAAAGCGCCAAACAGGTCTTACTTGTGTTGATGAGGAACTGGTTGGACACTCCTGGGTGGTCCACATCGTGAATGGCTGCAGCAAAAATGGCCGCCAAGATCTCCAGATCAGTGAAGACCGCCTGTGAAGAGAAAGAGGAGGAAGAAAAGGATATAAATAAAGCGATGAGCGTTCCAGGAAAGAAACCGGCTTAACAAGGGAATCTCTCTGACGGTGGTGTGATGCCGATCCTTCCCTTTGTCATCCTCTCTGGCATGCATTGTTCTGTTATTTGTGGCTTGAAGGCCAGTCGTCACAATGACACCAATAAATGTGTGAGAGATGATGTCACAGTTTCAACTTCAAATACTTATCAAGTAAGTTATCAGGTAAGATGATGCCGGCTAATTCTATCAAACAGAAATCTCTGTTTGAGTTAAAAACGTTCATAGATCACATAGCAGTTAATAACACATTTGTGTTATTAACTGCGACACAATTACCACTGAATCAACAGAGCGATTCATCAATTAGTCAATCAACTAGAAATTAAAATAATTAGAATTCTGATAACCAACTAATAGTCACTTAAATAGTTAAAAAAAAAAAAAAAAGTTTTGCTGATTATTCTCAGCTAATGTAATAAAACACTTGGGAAGTTTTTGGCTGCTGATGAAATTTGAAGGTATTATTTGGGGGTTTTACACAGATATAACTGAAACTAAATGGGCAATGTCAGAAAAAAGCAACAGAAAATGAACTGTCAATGGACAAGAAGTTTCATTGTGTTTAATAAACAAAAAAATAGTTAATGCAAGGTGAAAAAAGTCATCTAATAATTTTATTAAGGACATTTTAATACCCTTTTCAGGATTTATAGAATTTATTTTACAGCATTTTCACACCTCTTAAAGATATGGCTATATGTAATTTATACAAAGGCTTTATATCATTGATTTTACAGCATTTTAACACCTCTTAAGGATCTGTGAATGCCCATTTAAATCAAAGCGGTGGCTGGAAAGTGAAATCTGTAAATACTTACGTCCAGAGCGGGGGTGGACAGCAGGATGTGTGTGGACTGGGCTACGTCGGCAGCGTGCAGGCTGTTGTGATAGGCCACATCCGAGTGATAGTGGTCCTCCAGGGTCAGCATGAACGTCACAAAGGTGTCTGCTGGAATCTTGAATGTTCTCATCAGGTCTCGCTCCTGCATGCGATACACAGAGAGAAAAGACAAAAACAAAACCTAATTAGTGAGAAACGATTCTTTACTGCAAGTGTCGTGGCATGTTGGCCGTTGTTTTTAACAGAACGCACAGCAGATCTGACCTTAAATTTGTTCGTAACACTATACTTGGCAAATTGTGCTTCATATACTAGAAAAAGGGCAGAAAATGAAAAACAATCCACAGTGCTGCCAGGATGATTCACTGTTAGAAATCAATTTTTAGTGCTCTTTTCCATCTAGCAGATGTTCTTATGTCTGTAGTGATACCGACAGCTGAACATAACAGAGAACATACTGTACAGTGAAGCAGGCTATGCGGTGGTGGTGACTCACCACCCTCTTGCCTAGTATAGCTGTGCATGTGTGCATACTTTAGCGAGAGTGTACACTTTTTGACTGGCAAAGAGGTGGAAGGTGAGGGGAATGAAAACAGAGGGAACTGACCTGAAAGATGGCGTACATGATGCATGTGAGCGGTCGGTTGTGGGAGTGCTCTGCCACCCTGAAGATATTCAGGCCCCATTTATTGATGTTTTCCAGGTCCTGTTGGGCGGGTGAGATGGAGGGGATAGACACAGAAAGATTTCCACTTAATTTTCATGCCGTTTTTTCATTTTCCCATATTTTTCTGTTCCCATATTCCACCCTCCTTAGCTGTTCTCCCTATGGAGTGGCGAAGTTTCCACCTGAACTATTCCTTTCCTGGGTGATTTCCCCACAAAAATGGGTTATCTGTGTACCTTAGACAGCAGCTCCTCCTGGTCGGTCTTCACCCCGAAGCGATTGACGGTGCAGCCAGAGAGACTGGGCGTATGGCTGACCTTCCTCACCCCGCTGATCTGAGTCATCATCCCACCCTGTTGCTGCTGCTGCTGCTGCTGGACCTGCTGGCTGGCATGATGCCCCTGGTGGCCCTGCCTCCTCTTCCTCTCCCTGGACTTGGGAACTGGGCATGGCAGCTCCAACTCATTCTGCTTGTCTGAGGGAAATGCAAGAGGGAAACATAAAGTAAAGGTCAAAAGGAAAGCATTTAAAAGGTGGCAGGATTGCGCGGTGTCCAAAATGTAAGATCACAATATTGTCTCATTGAAATATTGCAATATTATTGTGATTTTTTAAAATTATATTTGATATATATCATGGATTACATTATGACAAAATCTATTATTATCAAGGTTCTTCAATCTTGTAGAAATGATCACATTTGGCAGCAAATATCTAAAAAATTGTAGAGGTCAAAATTCGCCCAAAGCCAAAAACCAGACTGGATCAAATGATGCTAGATTAGTACCCTGGCCTGTGTTGCCACTGTACTGAGTAAACAAGGTTAACTGGGAGAGATAGTTGACTTCTAACACTAGGGCGACATCACATTAAATCATTGCATCTTTTGACAGTGATTCAATTAGCAAGGCAATGCTTCAGTTAGTCTCCTCCACACAGTTCCCTTCCACCAACAGAAGTATGGACATAAAATTTAAAACTTGAATCAGTTATACTAATACATGTATGCACTCAGTGGCCGCTTTATTAGGTCCAACTATACAATCTAATGCAGTTCAAAAAAAACACCTCTGCCATAAATTCTACCTTTTAAGAAAGTTCATCATGTTCAGTTTTTGTTGACATTGTGGTGAATGTGTTCATGTAATTATATGTTTATTATGGAGGTTGTAGTTTGCAGAGGTCTTGTACTGCACCACATTATACATTGAGGCATTTCAAATTTTTTTGCCCGCTCTTTGTACATACATGAGGACGACAGAAACAGTTCTCAATAAAATGCAGTCCAGTACAACAGCACTACTAACTACAATGCCAAACATAGAATTGAATGAACACCTCTATTACTTTGACAAAAAGAAAGCCTGAGCATTATAGGCTTCATAAAAGTAAACTTTATGGCAGAGCAGTTCTATTGGATTGTATTAGATGTGCAGGTGTGCCCAATGAAGTGGCCACTGAGTTTATATGCTGGTGACAAGAATGTCATATTGAAAAAATGGGTCACCAAGTGTTAATGAGGCATTATGAAATCTGATAATGCCTCAATGGCCTGTGCATTCTGAGAAAACGAATGACGTCTGGAGCAATAAACCACAACAATCCGTAGAAATGTGGAAAGCTGGCTCAAATAAAGCAGAAACAGTTAGAGGAGGGACTGCATGCTATGCGGGTAGACAAGCTGCAGGTGAGTCGACTGATCTTTAGGTTGAGTGAGGTCCTCACATGCTGTGTGCAGCTGACTGTGTATCTGTGTGTGCGTGCATGAGGCTGCTGTCTGTGTATGTGCGCCACATACGCCACAGTGAAAATAAATATCTCAGCTGCATTCTCTACAAGGCACAGGAAAATGATCTCACTACACCTGACAGGTGCTAGCTGCAATGCAGATGACAACAAAACTGCAAAGCTTCAAAGCAAAGCCGAGCTTCCAATTCTCATTGTGCTTGTCTCTTTTCCCCAAGCACAGCTCTCGCTTTCACCACATTATTTCAAGTGTTGAGAAACATCTCATTTCCCCACCATCACTCATCCCTCTGTTTTTCCTTGATCCCTCAATCTCTGTGTTCCCTCTATCCCCTTGTCTCCCTGTTCCTCTTTTGTTTTTTTCCCCTCTGAGAGGAGAAGATGGAGGCATCTCTACCAGGCTGAGCAGAACAGCGCAGTGCGCAGTTAAGCGGAGCTGAAGGCAGACAAGCTGTGGACTCCCAGTATAAGACTGTAAACAGCCCTGTATTGCTGGCAGTCTGGATGATGGCTAAAAGACTGGCAGACTGACTAGCTGACTGTGCAACTGGCTACTGAGTTGGTTGGCTGGTTTGAAGGCTGTTTCCTGTATAGCTGATGGGCTAACTGGCTGGCTAGTTGCAAGGGAGGCTGGCTGGCTGGCTGTGAGTCATGAAATGCCGCTAGGCTTTTAAGAGACAAGGAAACACTGCTGTCCTCTTGATGAATAATGCAGTGTCTATCTGGCCCTCATGGCTCTGCACAAACACGCACACACACACACACACACACACACACACACACACACACACACACACACACACACACACACAAACTCATGTGCACCCGCATTACCACGTACACAAACCCTCTTTCTCCCCCTCACATTGCCTGTCTTCCCTCCAGAGTCAAGTCTTCCCTTAGTATAAGTCCCTTCCTCCTTCCACCTTCCTCTGCAGAGAGAGCGAGGGGACTCTCCCTCTCTCTCTCCACCTCTCTCTCTCTCTCTCCACCTCTCTCTCTCTGTGTCTCTTGCTCTTCCAGACCAGATCAGACTGGTTTGAGAGCAGTGGTGCAGACCAACAACGAGGTTCTCCACTACTCAGCACATGCTTAGAGTAACCTCATGACCTTGGCTGTCTATGTCATTCCCCATTCCCCTGCTGCCTTGTTCAGTATTCACATTGTATTTATACATACAGAGTATTGTGACTTGAGTATATCAATTATGGGAAAAAAATTAAGGGAGGCATAACAATACAGCATTTTTGGTGCAATGCTGTCTTCAGACTGGGTGCAAGTGGCTGTATGTGTGTCTATGTGCATGCATACATATTGCTGTGTGTGTGCATGTGCAAACTGTGCTCACCTAGGAAGGTGTTGGAGATGTACTCTGACACTTGGTTGCCAGAGCGACTCATCTCTGACAGATGGCTCAGCTCCCGGTTCAGCATCCTCTTGAACTGGAGTCAGAGAAAAAAAATCAAACAAAATATTTAAGATACATGGGCACATTATAAAGACTCTTCTCAATAACAAACACATTCATTATATCGTCATCAGATTCATGATGTCTGTTTCCAAGCAGAGCAGGAATAAAGTATTTCCTGTTATTTTCCATTGGAGTATGTCCCATGGGAGAAGCCTCTGTATTTTAGACACCATATAAGGTCAGTGTTTATGTTTTCGGGGTCCTGGTTTGAGTTAGCCGTTAAGCTTGACCATTTAGCGTTTCAGCATAAACAAACAAGATACACTATAATGTTTATGTGCGATTTTTCCAGTGAAACCCAATGCGCCAAATTTTTGCTCGGTACACGCAACCACTGAGCTAGTGCTGGAACTTGCATGATGACAGAATTAGGCTAATCTAATAAGACATTTGAAGATATAATTGAAAATCACAGTAGGCAATCTGAGGCAGTTACAACATGTACTGCACATATGATTGCAGGCACAGACACACACATGCATTTGCATACACACACACACACACACACACACACACACACACACACACACACACACACACTCAGACTCCCTTCCATTGCAACTTTCCTTTGGGACACACCTTGATGTATCCCCAGGAGACAGAGAGCAGGTAGTTGGCCTCAGGCATGGTGCTGAGCTGTGCTGTGCCCCTGGCGTTCCCCAGCAGAAGCCCTGTATGCTCCTCTCTGAGTGGACCCCCAAGGCTGAGCTCAACCCTACAGCCTGAAGCACAAAGCACCAGCAAACCGCTGGCTTCCAATGGTCAACTAGAGTACAAAAAAACAAAAAACCTCTCTACAGAGGGGCTGTGGCAGACCCCCGCATCCCCAGCCAAAAGCGCCTCCTCATATCCCCGGCGTCGTCCCTCGTCTTCCAGGATACAAACCAGCAGCTAGAGAACGATGGAATCCCCCTGGCTGTGGTCAATATTTCCCTTTGTCTATTCCGTTTCCACAACTCTAAACCCCCCTCTCTCCTCCTGTCACTATCCGAACAAAATCCAGTGACATGCAGAGGAGATCCAGCCGTCCCCAGCCCCAGTCTGAGTGAGGCGGAGAGGAAAGGCAGGCTCTAAGAGAGGGAGGAAAGGAAGGAAGGGAAAGGAGGGATGGAGGGAGGCGGGGGGCTTCCAGTCGTAGAGTCCCCTGTGGCAGACAGGGCTGGTGGAGGCTCTCTCTCTCTCTCTCTCTCTCTCTCTCTCTCTCTCTCTCTCTCTCTCTCTCTCTCTCTCTCTCTCTCTCTCTCTCCCTCTCTCTGTCTGTCTTTGTGTGTGTCTCTCTGTCTGCCTCCCTCCCTCACTAAACACTGAGACATGCACACCACTGCAGAAAACAGGAGCTTGGAGAATCCCCCCTCCACCTCCATCTCTCTCCCTCCCTCCTCGATTTTCTCCCCCTGCTCAGTAATGCAGAACAGATCCAACACATACTGCGCAATATGAGGCTTCAAAGCACTGGGGTGTTTATCACATGGGTGACACTTTGTATTGACTACTTTTGTTGAGTGCTATTTTTGCTATCATGGTAGGGCACAATGCTACAGGAAACAGTAAGTATTTCATGGTAATGCTATATTTTGAGGAGCTACTCATAGAACATATATATATATATATATATATATATACACATGTTCTATGTCGTCGTGCCAGTATACTGTGTCTACTATATTTTCTTGCCTCGCTGCAGCAGTCTGTGGTAGGAAAGGCAAAAATGGAGATGAGGCAGACAAAAAAATGAGAAGGAGACAGAGAGTTCTCAGTCTGCAGCCCACCAGTATAGCACCAATTGCACGACAACCTGAACGCCATGGCAACAGAGTCACATGGCCCACTCAGTCGTTCTCACGGTGGTCCCCCCGCCTCTGAACACATCACATCACATCAAGCCACATACTCACACATGCACGCACAAACAGGCACCAAAGGCTCCCACATACATGCTTGCTCATACACCACACATGTACGCAGCACAGATGCTGCAGATGTAGACACAGCCAGGCTACACACACCGGTAAAACACAGCCGTTTAGAACACAATTCCTGATTTAGAGAATGCAGATTCTGACCAGTGTTGCTGATATCAATCAACAAAATGGCTTTTCTTATCGAGAAAGTGAAACATCAATGCACAACAACATCTTGACCTTATCCTATTCCTAATAATCAATGCAGTGGAATAACGCTGCATAGAATTACAATTACTTTATTTCTAAGAATTCATGCTTTACTTTCCCTTTTTTGTCATTTCTTGACACCCCAAATGATCGCAATTACCATAATATGACATATGAAAAAAGACTTTTCAACAGTAATTGTGCCTTTTTGGAAGTTTTTTTTTTTTTAATTCTCACAATGGGGCCTTTCTCCTCTTACTGAACCAGGCACTCTGTGGCCTCAACAGCTGTCTAATAGCTGTCAAGTAGACAGCTAACTTCTACTTGACTGTGAAACTTGAACACCACTCTCAAAGCGTTGGCTGCACTTGAAACCCCACAAATCTAACTGCCAGAGACAGTCCATAAAAATCAAAGAAAGCTCGTAAAGAGGAAAAAAAAGTTGAGCTTGGAATCAAGCGGCTTTATTCCATTTCAAACGGACTTGCAATTCACTCTTTCAAGCAGGGGAACAGTGTGACCTCTAGGAAATGAATCAGACTCAGAGCCACATGCCGCTCTGTGTTTCCCCCCCTGGGTCATGTAGTTCAGTTCAGACGCACGGCATATGCTCAAGCATGATGACAGGTCTGTGAGTGTACTCAGAAGGGTAGATTACTCAACGCATGGCGTCAACCCATACATCCTGTTATGTTAGCCAAGAGCTTTCACATTCAGAGTGAACTCTTTTCTTAGGTAATCAAGAGAAGTTTCACATGCAATAATGAAAATGTTTGTGGGTAATTCTCGGAAGAATATCATCTGAGGTCGCAAAAAGAAACTTTGCATATTCAAAATAGACTATGATAAGATACTGTGTAGGTGTGTGCTGTAGACACTGCTCTGTCTTGTCCAGTGCAAAGCTTCAGTCATATCTTAGGGTGAAAGCCATAACACAGCTTATGAGTGACCATTTTATGATAAGTTGAACTCTTCTTAAAACTGACACCAAATGTGCAAAAGTTTTCTTTCTAGTCAGATACCTGGACAATGAAGGTTTAATCTTACTGATTATGATGTTAAAACATCAAAGCCAATATAAGACAAAAAAACCCAGTGTAATTCATGAAAAATATAAACTAAACACAATATTTATCAGTGAGTCCGTCTTAAATACAAAAAAATTGTATTTGTTTTGCATAAAATCAGTGTATCTACTCCAGTCAACCATATGGCAGTGTGCAGAGAAGCTCTGAAACCAACTCACCTGTTTCCAACTTGTAAGCATCCCAAAGTTTTTCTTACTCTTTTCAGAACAGCATAATCCCATTGTCCCGCGAGCTAAAAACCAAACACTGTACGCAAGAAAGCCTGTAAAGTTTCAAGAGTTCTGTTGAGCTCCGTTCAGTGTGTCTCAGACTGTGCCTGCTTCCCGTGTGTACTCTCTTTTCTGATGTGGCGTCAGACAGGAAACATATAGCGATAAAGCTGAGTTGACTAACTGGCCTACACAGTCTATCTGAGAGCGATGGCTCCTCCCTCCACCACAGGCCCAAGCTTGAGTCCCCACCTACTTCCCTTTACTTATTTGCTGGCAGACTAACTCTTTGAGGACATTTACCGGTAGATATTTATCCTCCTGACATGGCCTCAGGCACCAATCAACTAACATACCTGAGCACTCCTTGGTAAAGTCTCAGAGTGTAACTTGAGCAGACAGTCATGCTAACGTATGACATTATGATGAAATTAAAAATTACTAAGATGGATTCCCTTGAGGAGCAGTTTTTAAGCATTGTCCCAATTTGTGCAGCCTCTTTGACCTTGGATGAAACAGAAGGAGGTGGAAAAAATGAAGTAAGCCTGATTGCACAGTTAGACCAGTATATTGCAATGGCTGTGAAAGCCATGCAATGCCCAGAGTGACCCAATGTCAGCCACCTCTGTCCCATTTGCAGCTGTTTACAGTGTCAACATGCCTTAGGACTTTTCACCATTTAGTTAGCACAATTCCTAGAAAGGAGTTCAATTAAAGTACACAGGAAATATTTTATACAACATTTATATTGCCTTATTTTCCAAGACAAAATGCAGTTTGTAGCTCTAAAACACTTCTTATTTACAATTAGACACTATAATCACTACTGCAGCTTGTCTCATCTCATCTCCTTGCCACCCCTTCAGTCAAATGGAATCACCACACTATAATTTAATGTCCATTACCCTTGCTAAAGCTACTGACCCACAACTACATCTGTTTCAATAATTTTGTCATTTTTTCCCCTCCAAAGACGGCGGCGCTTCAAAGTTGAAGTGACCACACGTGAGTTTAAGTTTCCTACTCGCTTGCGCTCTGCTAAGGCCTCACTTGCACGCTAACCCGCAAAAGCACCACTCTGCTAACTGGATTCAGATGGCGGTGTTTGTCCAAGGCCGTCACCAACGTCAGAATGGAAGTGTGGCTAGGCTAATGATAGTGAGGGGCAGCATAGCTGCTCCCCGCTCTGAGGTCACAGCGACCAGGCTGGCGGTCAACAGGGTGTGTGGTCCCGGACCCCCGGATACACCTGTGCCCTTGGAAAATGAAAGTGGAGACACCGCTCGGTCTGATCATAGGTGGATAAAATTCTCTATTACATCCTCTCCATGCATGAGCGGTAATGGTGGTCATTAACTTTGGTTCTGGAGAGAAATGGGTTGTGCAGGCTCTTTGTCAAGCATCACGTCATCTTAAGGCTAGGACAGAGCGAAAAGCCTTGCACAAAATGCTGCAGACAGCCTAGTTCATTAGGGGTGTCCCCATGCAATAATGAAACCATGTACACCAATTTGAACACCGATTTTGCAATGACTGAGCACATGGAACAATAAATTCTTCGTCCTGTTCTCTGTACAACCACACAATTGCCCACATTGACACATACCAAACTTAAACTCTTGACCTCCACTCTATCAACGTTTGTTCCTGAAAACACAGAATTGGTCAATAACAAAAGTCAGGTTTTCTACATAGGAGGACTATGACTCACAGTTGACAATGTGCTCTGCAGCCTGCCTGAACAACTGACTGTGTTGCTGTGTGCAGTTCATTGTCTTAAGGGTCCCAGTGACGTGGATGACTGTAAAGCCTCAACCTGGCCACCTAGTTCTGATGTTGCTATTGTCGTCTGGTGACCAGGGAGCAGAGAAGGAGGAGAGCGGGTGGTGGGGGGCAGAGGAAACACAGAGACAGGAAACCGGTGTCACGGTCACAGTCACCCGTCACAGTCTACCTCCCCTCCACCTCCTCTTGCTCTCCTCCATCCCTCCCTCAAACCACAGCACCCACTGTACTGCTACTGTGTATAGACTACCGGAGGAAGTGGACAGCGCCACCCTGGGTGATTATACTCTGATGCCGCCATACTGTCTCCTCTGACAGTGTTAGGGCTGAGCAATGTTGCACAGAGTACGGTGACAGGGAGTGAGGTCCGCGAAAAATGACAAGGTGTTCAGAACGTTTATGTGCATCATGGCAATATTAAGCAGTCTGCTCCAAATAAAGTAATTGTTTTTTTTTTCTTCCTCTTATTCTAGTTCAGCTGTACTGTGGTGTGCTGATTCACTTTAAATTAAACCACAGTTGACCTGACAGCGATTTTCGTAATAATTCAAAATATTAAGATGTTTCATTTATCCAAAATACAC
Source organism: Myripristis murdjan (assembly GCF_902150065.1). NCBI lineage: Eukaryota > Metazoa > Chordata > Actinopteri > Holocentriformes > Holocentridae > Myripristis > Myripristis murdjan. The sequence goes on from NC_043996.1 coordinate 12,705,703, forward strand.
TTTTGCACCTGAGAATGGATATATTTAACATTTAGGTCATTGCAAATTAGTAGAAAAAAAGATAGATATCTTTTTCTATGAGTTTTGTTATGTCTTGTATATGTCTTATTACAAGTAATTGTGTGTAAAGTCTCATTTTATTTTGTCTGATACTTATTTTATTTTTTTAAAGCACTTTGGTCAACATTTGTTGTCTTAAATATGCTATATAAAGCTGACATGACTTGTCTTGATGCTAAGACAACAAATACTGTACTAGAGGTTTTAGAGTGTAAATGGTAACCTTTAAGCCAACCTGAACTTTCCTCTAATGACGACTCTTCTTCACTGTTAATTTTAAACCACAGCCAGGCGAAACTGGTGCCAGTCAGTTAAGCATGACCTTTTGTAATGATGTCACTGGAGAGAGTGGGATCCATGTCCCACTGACCTCAACACCGTAGCAGTGCCACCGTCCACACCACACAAAGAGAAATGGTAAATGTATTTGAAATATATGCAGTGTGACCCATCCTGTTGTTCTGCCAGCTCAGCCTTGATGTCTCTCACATGCTCTGGGTCTGATGAGATAGCATGAATATGCTAATAAAACCTAAACAAAACATTGCCTTCCATGGAATACAGGCAGCAGTCCAATCTTGGTGGTCATCTATGTAAAGCAAGCTCATAGATTTTACAGGAGATTCATAAACTGCTGGTTCCGGCTCATGCATGCTACCACAGAATTGCTGTTACTTTGCAAGTGCGTCAATGTGGCAAAAAGCAATTTACATTTTGCATACACTGTGCAGCATGGCAACTACTGCAACAAAGACCAGTTGTATAGTTGTGCACAGGCCTAAAAAGTCATCATCAGATCAAGCTGGTTTCAATAGCTTGTTGTTGTGTTCTGCCCCACATTTACAGGGCAACACCTACTGTGAGAATAACATAGACCCAACAAAAAGGCTTATGATTTCTGCTATTGTATTATCACAAATCAACTCTTGGGGTTCAGCATGCAATTCCTATTAATTAAGTGAAGAATCTTTGATGTAAGACTGATGTAAGTTGTTGGTTCATATTGCATAGTGGTGGTGGTGGTGGCGTGGTTGCATGGAGGTTCCTGGGTGGTCTTACAGTCATCTGTAAGTCAGTGGGCACTGACACAGCCAGCAGCAAGAGTTTCACTGGCACCGTATCGTACTATGCACACAGGAATCAATCACTCAAAAGCATAGCATTATTACTGCAGACGTGTGAAAACACTCCAAATTTGGTGATTTCTATTGTTTCATTTCAGTTTTGAAGGATCACACAATATTCTGATTGCACTAAAATTCTATGACCTTCTGGTCTCGCAACATCTTTCCAAAAGCCTGTGGTTAAACTCAAAAAGCATGATTTTCCAGCTGAAGACAAGCCTTTTGCCTTAGTTCCTGAAAAGCTGGTATTTTGAATGTGCAAATACAACATTATGAATAATAATGAGAGATCCTTCTTCCCATACTTTCCTTCTCTACTTGCACTTGTTAGTGCTTGTATTGCATGCAGACTAAGCACTCTTTTATCAAAAGGTCATACAGGAATATTATGAAGACACAAGGTTTATTCTTAATTATCCATTGTTTTGCAAATTGTGATTCATGTTTATTTTACTGTTTGCACTTGAAATCTTAAGAATTGGTATCAGATAAATGTCTAAAATTTTAAGTTAAAATGTTGTTCAATTTGAGAACAATGTGATATTTACTTGCAAAAGAAGAATTCACATCAAATCAATTACTCACTGATTATTTGCTGATAGCTGCTCATGTAAACAGAGGACAGATGTTTCTCAGGCTCGGGTCATGTCCTTGCCTTATCAGTCATAAAGATGCAAATGCTTCCGCTCATTTACATAGTAACAGCTTCATAGATGACCATTTTGTTTGCCCATATGTGCAGAGTAAATGCTCCTACCTTATTGGAGGCCATGTCGCTGACGGAGCGGTAGGTCTGGATGGTCTCCAACTGGTCCAGACACCAGTCCAACTCCTCCATGGTCTCCATTGCAAGCTTCTGGTAGGACTCATCTGCCAACAGACACATGGACATGTAGTCAGGCCCCATAGGATCCATGTCTACAGCAGAGCCTCCAGGCACCATGTGAGGGGGTCCCAGGGTCCCAGAGTGGCTTGCTCGTACAGAGGGCTGCCCCGCAGGACAGGAGATGGGGGATGACGAGGAAGAGGAGGAGGTGTGCACAAAGAGCTCCTTCATCCTATTATGTTCCACCACTTAAGAAAATTCAAAGACGTCGTCCACTCGGACAAACTGAGGCTAGAATTACTGTTTGCCGTCTCTCCCTCTCTGTGGCTCCTTCTCTTCGATGTCAATAGCCCTTCTTCCCTTCACTCTCGTGCTCTCCACATACCCCCTCCCATTCTGTCTCATTCCCTCCCTCTCCCTCCCTCTCTCTCTAAAGCTCCCTCTTCCCCCTTTCACTCCGGCTTTCTTGCCCCAACTCTGTCGTGCAAACTAGACAGTGTGCTGCCTCCTGCTGTTGATGTGCCCGTGACCCCACTCCCACTCCAAACACACATGCACACACACATACACACAATGCATGACCATATACACATACTGCACACACTGCCTGTTGCCTTGAAGGGGACTTTTGGAGGAGGAGACCCAACAGGTACAGCTTTTCACACTTGTGCTCTCAGCTCACAAGAGGTTTGCACCCTAAAACAGCAAAACAAATAGCAGGACAACAGGTAATAACGCTCTGCATCACAGTGATATTATAGGACTATAGGGACATGAGGAGCATGAAGGACAGAGAATGGCATGTAGAAAAAGAAAAAAGATGAATGAAAGCCTGTGTTTCAGCAGGACAACTTGTTTGACACATTTTTCCAATGTGTCAAAAAGACAACTACTGCAACTCCTCAAATTTATAATGCTCGGATGTTCCCAAGTAATGGCTTCCTTTTTGAAACATGCAGACCACTTCAAGGCTATACTTTGCGGAGCTGCAATAGCAGCTCACACTTCACCGCCATGCTAGGCCAACTGGCTCTCTCCTCTCTGAACCTCTCTGAGGGAGAAGAGAGAGAGAGAAAAAAATTATATCAAACACCAAGCTCTGTGTTTGCACAAGCAACACGAGAGGCAAACTTTGACTCCCTGAGTTGGGGGGAGTCCAGACCAGGGTCTGACTGCCTGCCAAAGAAACTAAAGAACTTCCTCTTTGGCCCTGAACTCACACAAAACATGGAGCGGAATTGGTGAATGGTGGAGTGACTGCTAGGGACAGTCAGAGTTGTCATTCAGTGAAACGACTCTGCTGCTGGGAGTTATGACCCACATGTGGTACGCATAGAAGGTCTCGAAGTAATATAGTGATTTATAAGGGACGCAATGGGATGATAAAACAAGACGAAACAAATTGCAGTTACACATTCAGCTTTCAGACTACAGAATGTGGACAGGGCACACATGTGGACTATATGTTGGTTTAACTAATTTATGCCAGGAGGGAGCTGACGTTGAACGCATCTGGACCTCCCCACCTTCCCTTTTTTCTGTGGAAAAGACTGATCTCGACTTCATAGGACTTCACACATGGAAGAGATTTACCCCATATGCCTAGCACAACAGGACAGCCAGCGTGCTGCTCCCCAATTTACGTCAATATAGTGGATCAAAGCACTTCAAAGTGCAGTGACGGCACACAGGCTCTGAACCACTGGCGTTTAACAAAGAAATCAAATGAAAACACATGCAACGTACCACAGTTGAGTGTGCTCCCCACTAATAAAAGGTATAAGCACATGACAGTGCCCCATCTAAATCACAAAGGAGAGGTAAGCTGCATCTGTATTATTGGACGTCATGCCATTACGTCTACAATATTAACATAGAATCTGGTGGGTCCTCATGTCACAAAAGCAGAATTACTTGTACTAGCCCCACGGTGCTCCCTCAACTCGAGTCCCAGGTTGGAGAGTTTAAACAAACTTGATTACAAGATATAATTGGACCCTGATCCTCATAACCCAAACTGTTCACAGGAACCACTGGCATTCAAGCCATGTTAAAGTCAGTGACACGGAGCAGAACGTTCAACATCAAAGCGGTGCGTTCACAAGGCGGTGGGCTGTTGAAACCAGGCACACACCAGCGTGCGGCTGCCTTGAGCCATAGGGGTAGGAGACGGTGCCAAGAAGGTGCGACCACATCCTGCCCCTGTTCCCACCGATGAGGATATATGGAGACATTAGACGTTTTCACAGGGCAGTCCGAAAACATCAAAGGGCCAACCAATGTGCACCGCCTGTATGACTGGGATTCAGTTCATTTTGAAGAGGTCGGCTGATTCATATACAGATGGATGCCAGGGTACAGTCCAGGATTTGATGGCAGGGACGGACTGAGATGAACTCTCTGAGGTTAAGCCTAACAAGTAGACTGCAATACAGGGCTTCATTAGTTTTGGTCTTGTAACACAGAAAGACCCAAAAAACAGTTAAATATGGGGTGATACTGCTGAGGCTGAACTAAACACTCATCTGTTGTGTTTTGTGAAAACGGTAACTCATGTTAGTCAGGCGTGTAAACCGAAAAGGTGTGCACAGACACGTATACACACTAGAAGGAGTAGATGAGACTGTTTAATCCATCATCACCTCTGGTTGATGATAAACGCAGTGCTAAATGAGTCGAGAGACATTACAATGTCACCAGTCAAAGGTGCTGTGACGCACTTTCACAGTCTGAAAAACCTGCTCCAAGACAGAGTGCGACGTACTTTTCCAGACTGCGGGCCTGTTTTTTTCAGCAGAGGTCTTTTTTTTTTTTCTTTCAGTTCCTTCAGTGAGTCCTAATGCTTTGGCCATATGCTGGAGGCTGCTGAGAGGACAACAGACCTCAGTGTGCAGACAGACCCAGTCTGCGTCCCCTCGCTCTCATTCACTCCCTCTCTCTTCCTTTTCCCTCCATCTCTCTCCTTCCTACAGGGCCACAAACCAGCCTCTGTGAGAGCCATCAACTGCACTAACGACCAGGACTGGGCTCAGTAAACCCCAACTCCCCCTCCCCAAGAGAACCTCCCGCTCACATCCACCTCACACTGCCCCTCTCTGTGCTCTTGATCCACCCCCAAACCTGTTTCCTTCACTGTCTGGCTTGCAGAACTTGGCTGTCCATCTATTACACTGAAAAGATATAGCATGAGATTCAGTGCAGCCTATAAGCCGTTTTCAGTCCCTTCTGCAGCCCTGAAGTGCAGCTGATGTGTATACAAAGTCTTGCCTTAATATCACTGTCAGGTGATGTTTGATTTTTTTGTGTGAGTGCGTGACTGTTACGCAATTACTAATGTGGCTTATGTCATGTTTATCCACATTATTTTGTCTTACAGGAAATAAAGGGGCTAATCATCATAAAAGGTGAATGAAAAAAGTTTGACTCATCAATGCCAGTCGCAGCGTAAACAGGTTTGGAGTATCTGCATGTACAACCCCCCCCTCCACACACACACACACACACACAAACACACCTTTCTCTCTCTCGTTTTGACTTTACCACATGATGAAGGAGAGAGAAATTGAGGTAAAGTACAGACTTGCATGCATACACACACACTTGGTGGTGTTTGTATTTGTCTTTATACTACACATGAAGCTGGAGGGGGAGGGGGCAATGAATCAACACTGTATCACCTCTCCATGTGCGTCAACTACCTCTGTCTGTCAAGAGAGACAGACATATATGGAGGTGAAAGAGAGAGAGAGAGAGAGACACGTAAACAGAAGCATCAAATGCCAGTTTGTCAGGTCAGACTGGGACAGAAGGGGAGATCTCTACAAGTAAACAAAGTCAACCCAGAGTTAACCACATATCTGACGGGAAAATACACTGAAACAGTGCATAACTCAAATTTCATCAGTGACTGGCTGACAGCCAGGTTATGCTGTTTACTCAAATAAAGCAAACCAAGCTTTGTATGTATCTCATCTACTGCTGTCAATTCATAGATCTGATTCCACAGTCTCACTACACTGCATCATAATGAATACATATTTATATTTTAAACTTTTAAACACTACTCATAAGATCTTATTTTCTATAAATATATATAAATGATAGATATAGTTATAGATATAGATAGATAGATAGATAGATAGATAGATAGATATAGCTTTTACATACAAATATTTATATATAGTTATATACTGACTAGCAGTATTGAATAGTAAATAAATAAATTTTATTCTATTTCAAATAAAGAAAGAAAGAAAGAAGAAAAGAAATAAAGAAATAAATAACCAGATTACAAAGAGACATTTTGCTTTCTTTCAGAGACAATGGGATTTTTCTAACACACCTGTTGTCATAGACTTGAATTGAACCTATAAGCTGTGCTAACCTTATATGTTATTAGAATAAATGATAATTATTATGTATAATGCATTTTTAATATGATGCTGCAGGTGTTGTATGTTTAAGAAAGCAGTCCCTGGGGAGCCCGTGGTGTGGTGGGCATTCAGACCCAACCCTGAAACCACACTATCGCCCTTTGTATTCTCTCGGCAAACAACCCTCACTGTGGATTGTGTTTCTTCATAGTTTACAAGTGCAGCTTAATCTCTTCACCTATCAAAACAACAGGCTTCCACTGTAATACACACACACACACACACACACACACACACACACCCCGTTAAGGCCTGTTTGACAGCCCCTTCACAATGCACCATGGAGCTGTGCTGGCATGGGCCAGCTTGAGGGATGGGCCACAGCGAGCTTTATGGCTGTGCTGACGTCAATGACATAATTCAAATACTTAACCAGGCTGCACGCTTCCAGCCCTCAGGATCCTCTCCTCTGGGAGGGAGCCTGGAAAACCTGATATGGACTCTAGACAGTGGAACAGAGTAACTACACTGGACAGGACCGGAGCGGACTGCCAAGCAGCAGTAACTGAAGAAGACATGTCAAATTTGTTTTCCAGTATATCTATATCTATTCCACTGTCTGTGTCAATGCAGGACACAGACAGTGGAATAGATATATTGCCATGCATATCCATCCATCCACTCATTTATTTTAAATATCGAGGTTGTGCTAAATTATATCTTATGTGGAAAAACCTGGCTGAGAAAATGGTTGAGAATATATTTAAGATATTTATTAAGCTGCCCCCCACTTAATTAAAAGACTAGGGCAACAATACCTCATTGCACTTTTTCACTGCAGAGATTTACAGTCTGTTTAAGGGAAAAAAAATCCTGAAATACTTTAGAGTTTATGCACCATGATCATAATGACATGAACAATTATCACAGCTGTCAGAGTGTTAGGCAGAGGTGGATAGAGAACTGTAATACTTTACTCTGATTAAAATATTACAGGATAAATACGTGGATGAATACTTGGAAACAGCAGAGGTGCTGTCACTCTACTTAGATTTTATTCAAGTTACAGTGAACCAGTTTAACCTGGAGCGTTGCACAAAGTAGGCTGTAAGGAGTTCAATAAAATGTAGTTACATTTGAACAAAATATAAACTCTGTAATATTTTCATAAACCCATAACCTCATAAAGAACTTCACTGATGTTACTGCTGATGATGATTGCTCGTCTTCTGCTATTAGGCTATGGAAGCCTTCCAAGAGGGTGCTATATTATGTGGTGCACACGCATGGATGCACACACACACGCACACACAGACACACAAGAAAGACAAGAAACATGCACAAACACACAGCTGCCCTTACTTAAAAGTGACGACTCATCTACAGTACATTCACCACCAAACTCCAGATTAGTAACCTCATGTTTTTCTACCTCATTATGATGTTAGAATAGCCTGTGTCAGATTACAGTCTTCCATTATTTGGCTTTCTTGGCATGTTTATAACATGAGACAAAAGATGGATGAGCAATGCTTACTGAGTGGGGCCCACACCCTGGGCTCTTTACGCACAAAGTCACGTGACTGTATAGTTTCAGGGGAAGGAATGTATGTGTTACAAGTAGTTGTCTGCTGCAGTTAATTCATTTTGCGAAGTCACATGTTGTAAACTGCACCAGCTTTGTGGGAACAGACTTGCTGAGCTGCAAAAAAACAAAGCCCTGAATGTAAAGAGCGAGACGTGCACATGTTTTCACAATGTGCAACAAAAGACAAACATGCGGAGACAGTAAGATCTCATTGATGGAGATAAACAAGTATGAGAAAAGACAGACATACTTTGAACGTATGCGCAGGCTAAAAACTGATAACATCATTTCATATGGTGATTTCATCCCTGCCTTGGGCGCGGAGAGAAATACATCCATCAGGGGTGCCTGCTGTAAACATTAATATCTGGAGGCCAATGAGAAATAAACAGTTAAACCTTGCCATCCCCTCATTAAGCGGTTGTACATCTGCTTGATTAACAACCAACCACATAACCCACATGGCATCTGTGACAAAATTCAGCTGATGTCAGTGATAACTGTTACAGATAATTCAGCAGCCCCTGGCAGTCAAAGACGTCATAACTCCAGCACTTTCATAAAAAACACCTCTTATAAGGCGTAATTCACTGAAAAGCCTATAATCTAAATCAGTCAGGAGAGTAAGCCTTTTGTTGCCCGGCTCACAAGACTTGGTGTGACTGGGCCAAGATGGGGCGTGAAGCGCAAACTGTACACTCACATGCAGAAAATAAATAATCCCATCACGTTATTAGAGTAAAATGGCTAATAACGCAAACAGCCCGCAGTGACGCAACTGAAACTGATCTGATTTTGGTCGACTCCTTCTTTATCCCCTTTCACCCAGTGACTCTGGTCACGTTCCCGCATGCTTTGTTAATTTCATCCAAGTCTGACCTTTTTTTTTCTGCTTCTCCCATATCGCTCTTGATTAAAAAGTTCAAAATCTGTGACGTCTCTCTCTGACCTTTACTGTGTTTTCTTTCTCTCATACCTCACTCCCAGTGCTCTCTGACAACAATCTCTCTTTCTCGTGAACCCGCTGCATCTTTGTCTCCAACTTTAACCTCTTTCTCTCCCTCAAACCTCATCCCCCCTCTCTGAGAAGTCACTCTGCTCTCTCTTGAGTCATGCACTGCTGTGCGAGTGTTTTTATGTGTGTGTGTGTGTGTGTGTGTGTGTGTGTGTGATTCACACTCCATTTCTTATCATCCATCCGAAATATTTTTTCCTAGACATATTCATATTTTCATTGAGCTTTTTGATAGCCATCTAAGCTGAGCTCTTGCCCAGAAAGACGCAGGTATCCTTTCCACTACAGCGCTGCTCGTTAACAGTGGGAATATTGCCTCATCCAAAAACACAGACGCAAAACAGGAAAAATCTGTTCTCCTTTTCCGGTCGATGAAATTCTATTGAGTTGACGAACGCAAGATAGAGAGCAGCATAGAAGAGGATATGAGGGCATCTTTCCCTGGGACATTGTCCATTGTTATAGCCTTCTCAATGCAATGTGTGAACAATCACTATTATTTAGCGGCAGGTGTATGTTTCTTATATGATCAAGACTGGTGACATATGGAGGCAAGGCATCAGAAAAATACTGAGGTGAGATACTGTTTTGAAGAAAAATACACATTATTCTTGCCTGCATCAAAACAGGTTTATTCTGTCTCAGGTTTTCCAATACTCAGAAGAAATTTAAAACCCATACCGGACTCAATCATATTGGTTTTTTACACAAAATTTTTCCAAGGAGTCATGATAGAAGCCAGAAGCTAAGCACTGGACGAGCTTCACTTGTCAGCAATTACTTAAAGAGGGTCAAGGTTTTAGAGAAGTGTGGAGGAGGAGGACAATAAGAGACTCTCAGTCGTCTAGTATTTTTTCCTGCCGGGGGACGCTCACAGACCATCTGTGCTGATAGGAAGTGGAGAGCACCCGTATGTGGGCCATATTGACGTCAATTGGCCTGGAGGAACCAGTGCAGCAGGAACCAATACCCCCTTCCACCCCCCTCCCTCCTCTCCTTTCTTTCCCCCATCTTTCCCTCCTTCTCATCTACCTGATCTGCATCTGGACTATCAAAGATCTCTGCTCTTTCTCTCTCCCTTTTTTCTCACACTCTCTCCCTCCTCTTCTCAGGCAATAACGTCAGCACAAGGGGACTTTCTGCTGTTGTTGTCAGTTCATAGTTTCCTGAATTGATAGCCTTGAATCAGAGTACAGTTTTAAATTTTTTGCAGGCTTGAAACGTTCAAGGATGAAGCAGTTTATGCTCACGGGGTAAATGTATTACAGGGTTCACATGGAAATTTTGAGAAAGAATTACAGGTCCAGGCAAAGTCTATTTGGATGAGCGTTTGCATGTAATGAAATATGCCAAATGCTTACTTCGCAAATAATCTATTGGCTAAATCATACTCCCAGGATCCACTTTACAGGGGCAAGAATTGCAACTTATTGTTTGCCATTTTAATGCAATTTCCACAGAACCTCATTCAAATTAAGAATAGTGGTGACAAGTTTTCAAAACCTGAGGAATACCTGTCACAAGCTAGCTGACTTTAAGTTATGGCATCACCAATTTGGGGTTTAAGATTCATTATTTGTATGTACATGTACACTGTACATGTACACTGTATGTATATGTACACTATATGGACAAATGTATTGGGACACAAATGTATTGGGACACATATGAATTCAATGACTGTTGTCATTGAATTCAGGTGTTTCATTCAGTCCCATTGCCACAGGTGTTTAAAATCAAGCACCTAGCCATGCAGTCTGCCTTTACAAACATTTATGAAAGAGTGGCGTGTTCTGAAGAGCTCACTGAATTCCAGCATGGTACTGTAATAGTAATGTAATAGGATGTCAAGGCTGCAACAATTCAGATTGTGAAATTTCTTCCCTCCTAAATATTCCAGCTGTAAGTGGGATTACTGCAAAGTGGAAGTGTTTAGGCACCACAGCAACTCAGCCACCAAGTGGCAGACCATGTAAAGTTACAGAGTGGGGTCACCGAGTGCTGAGGTGCATAGTGCGTAAAAGTGGCCAACACTCTGCTGACTTAATACCTGCGGAGCTCCAAACCTCCTCTGGCATAAACATCAGCAAAAAACTGTGTGCCAAGAGCTTCATGGCATGGGTTTTCATGGCCGAGCAGCCCCATGCAAGCCTTACATCACCAAGCACAATGCCAAGCTTTAGATGGAGCGGTGTAAAGCACGCCACCACTGGACTCTGGAGTGACGGAAATATATTCTGTAGAGTAACCAATCACATTTCTCTATCTGGCAGTCTGATGGATGAGTCTGGGTTTGGAGAATGCCAGGAGAACGCTCCCTGCCTGATTGCACTATGCCACCTGTAAAGTTTGGTGGAGGAGGGATAATGCTATGGGCTTGTTTTTCATGACTGAGCCCCAGTGCACAAAGCTCCATAAAGGCATGGTTAGCTGAGTTGGGTGTGGAAGAACTTGACTGGCCCGCACAGAGCCCTGACCTCAACCCCATCCAACACCTTTGGGATGAACTAGAACGGAGATTGGGAGCCAGGCCCTCTTGTCCAACATCAGCGTCTGACCTCACAGATGCTCTTTTGGATAAACGGGCAAAACTTCCCACAGACACACTCCAAAATCTTGTGGAAAGCCTTCCCAGAAGAGTGGAAGCTGTTATAGCTGCAAAGGGGGACCAACTCCATATTAATGCCTATGGGTTTAGAATGGGATGTCATAAAAGCTCCTGTGGGTGTCATCCGTAGGTGGTCCATATAGGGCCATATAGTGTCATCACTTATGGCATGTTCAAAAATTATCATCTAAATTTGAACATTTCTTTCTGATTGCAAAAAGTGCAACTCAAAATTGTTTTTTTTTTTTTTTTTTTTTTTTTTTAAACCTTTTTCCTGTCTTTCCTATATTTAGCATAATACTTCCATCTACTAGTGGCCATGCGGGATATGTGACCGCAGACAAAAATGAACATACTTCCAAAACTGTGTTAATGAAAAAATTCTGAATTTCAAACGCCAGATTTCTCATGACTGGCCTTATTTCTGATGAGGGTGTGAGTAAAAAATCACTTTTTATGTAGTGATTTGCCAATACATAACAGGACTCACCTGACAGACACACTTTGGTGGCAGGAGGCTGATTTGCAGCAGGAGACCTCCTAAAACCAGAGAGAAACAAGTCAGAATCTGTGAAATTTGAATCCCAAATGGCCGCATTCTTCTCTGTGTGATTTGGCTTCAGCTGCAGCGAGTGTTGTCAAAGCACAAACAGATGCGTCTGCAGTTCTCGGAACTCTTTGAAGGTCATACATGGTCAGATTTTGAGAGTTTGAACCGTCATATCTGATAGTTTCATCTCACACTGGCCCCTCTTTTTGAGGTCATACTGACCTCATTAATGCCGGCAGGCTTCACCAACTAAAGTCACTGTCCCAGTTCAGTGTGATTCTGCAAGTCATGTCATCAAACACATATCATGTCCAACAGCTATTGCAATTTCTCCCTTTTAGGATTTCAATATTTTGGACATACCCAGTGACAGCAAAACAAGCACAGAGAGCTAAGGATGAAATCTGTAACCTCTATAATGTGACTGTACCAACTAGAGGCTGCTCTGGAGGAAACATCTATGAAGCACTGGCGCCCCCAAGTGAGGAATCATGACATTTTAAACAGGAGTACCTTAACGAGAATTAGGGATGTGTGATTGTCCTATAAAATCAGGATTCACGTTTTATTTAGGATTTAATCCACATTAAATCTAAGGCATCCCACACTAACGGAGGTGCCATTCAAATACTGCAGGGGGTAAAAGACTAGTGTAGCAATGTCGTGTCATGTATTTTTCAGCAAGCCTTTCTATCAGCATCAGCATGTCCCCAGCATAGTCACTTTGATCCATAAAATAAAGATACTTTCTGAAGCATGCATTCACAAAACTATGGCTAGAAAATAGCGTAACTGCTTTGAGAGAAAATAGTGAAAATGACTTACTTATTAGATGTACACTGTACATTTGTCAAGATGACAAAGTTGTTTCTGACAGTACGAAGACTTGCCAAAACCTAAAAGAATAAGAATGAGAATTCAGAATACAGCTACAGGTGGCGATACCAAAGCTCAAGTCCATGTAAAATATTTGTAAGACAAAGGCTGGCACATGTAAACAGTACTTATTATTTATATACATTAAGGCACAGGACATAAAGCTAGATTATGCATTAAATGTATTATTATATGCATTATAATGTATAGCATGTACTGTAAATGCATTTTAATTTGATGAAGGAAAGGAAGAAGAAAAGTACTACTGCATTAATTTGTCTATTTTCTATTGTCTTCAACAGCTTTACTGGAAACACACATACCAAAATGTTTACTGCCAAGTGAGGTCATTAGCTTTGTGGGTTATGTGATATGAAGCCACAAGAATGACTAACATAATGCAAAAGATAATGGGGATACCTTATAAGTATATGTATACCTCATAAATATACACCTTATATATACTGTGTAAGTATACCTTACTTTTATTATTAAAATAAATCAATTGCTTGCACTAATTGGACAGGTATTGTAAATATAATATAGACTGATCCACTCTAAGTGTTGCTGAATCACCCAGCCAGGAGAAGTGCTATTGAGGGGTGAAAATGATATGGGGAACTCAGGGCCAAAACCACCATTTCAACATTGGGGGGGGGACAGATATCATGGGGGTATTGAATTGCTAATATATTCCAGCAATATTAGGGGGGACATTTTTGGAGTGCTTGAACATTGGGGGGGACAAGTCCCCCCCAATGTATATGGACGTTTGGTCCCTGGGGGAACTCGTACCTGGGCAAAGGGAGTTACAATCAAGTCCTCTCCATGCCTGAAATGAGACAAGACAACTATTTAGCATTTAGCCATTTTGAATATGCCACAAAGGTCCATCTTTGTGATTGATGCAGAGCATTATGGCACAATCCACTCACAGTTCCCCAACTATGGAGGAGTTTCGAGACATGGACTTGGGCGAGAGCTCGTAGTCGCTGTCAGAGCGGTAGAGGAAGGACTCCCGGCGCTGACCATGGCCTGCCAGGTTGGGATGTAAAACCAGTCCTGAACCTGGGGACACCTGGTCTGAGGGGCTGCAGCACAATGATGGGCCATTCTCAACTTCAAAGCTAAAAGAAGAGAGAGAGAGAGAGAGAGAGAGAGAGAGAGAGAGAGAGAGAGAGTAATCAGTCACAGGGCAGGCCAGGAGATGAGATGAGACAGGTCTACTTATCGTCTGAAAAACTCAACAGGATGGGGAAATAATTCATTCTGACACTGAAAAGCTGTGAAGAATAGTTTTCATTCAGATAGTCAAATGCAATCTGGTACAGGACAAAAATAACAGAAGTCTGCCCACAGGAGGCGCTGCTGCAGAGCCTTATTCCAATCTAAAAATACATAATGCTTTGACCTGAACTGGTCTATGTCAGGTGTCGCTGAATACCTTTCAATAGGTGAGTCATGACACAATGAGTTGGAGCCAAAATGAGGTCAGTGCACCGTGAACATGCATTAAGAGAGATACTCATGCGTATTTTTCTTGGATATTCATGTCCTGGAAAATTATGTAAATGAAATTGTGGGCAATAAATCAGTGACAGCTGTGAAAATCAACTCAGGTCAAATGTTTGTTGACTTGGAATAAATCTTGGTGTTGCGTATTACTGTATGCGGCCAGCACTCTTCCCATGGTATTCAGAAAGCATATGCAGCATTATTAAATTGAATCAATGAATGGGTTTGGATGTTTTCTTGGTCACCGTCAACTATTGAATATTTTGAATACACTTCCACTAAGTACAGGTTTGCAAAACATGCCTGCAGTTCCAGGGAAAGAGATGGTTACATAAATCCTGAAATGATTACTCACCCTGTCCTGTCCTAAAAACAAAACAATTCTGCTCACTAGATGAGTATTCTTAATGCTTTGCTGTGCAATGAGGCATGGGGTACTGTGAGCTCCTGTGTTTGTCTACGTGTTTGACTCCCACTAAGTATCAAACTACGCAAACTTCACGTGCAAAGAAAATCGCTCAGGCCAAAGGAAATGACACATGCATTGTGTATGATACACAGGGCTCATTCCATCAATCATAATGACACAATGAAGCCATCACTGACGTACAAACGGATATAATCTGTTAGTTTGGAGCGAGGAGAGGCTATTGTGTAACCAGATGATCAGAAATCTGGGGTCAGACGGACCACGGCTTAGAGGTGAAAGATCAAAGTATCAATAGCCAGCAGGATCAACATATGCCAGAGACCAAGGATTAAAAAATAAAACTCTCTCTAAGTGCTGATTTAGGGTTAGGTAATATGCAGAGGAAGGCTGCCAGATGTGTGAATGTGTGTCGGACTGAATGAGGGTGAACCTGTTCTATATTAACAATATTATGCCTCAAATGTGTTGTATGTTTATAGTATTATATTCCAAATGCAGTGACACGCTGCACACAGTAAATCCCGCAATTGTAATCCAGTGTTGCCTAAAACAAATAATGTCAGAAGACAGCTTATCTCGCTCTCAAATACATCACTCTGCCCCCCTATCGTGCAATCAGCCAGTCTACAGTATATCTTTTAATGGATTAACCCAAAGGCCAGGTCAGCATGTGCCCCTTATTCACCCCCTGCCTCTGCAATCTGAGCAGCATGTGAGATAATCCAGGCACATATCCCCTGAGATGCTTTCAGACCAACACCTCTGCCAAAGAGGCTCATGTTTATGTAAAATGTGCAAACTGTGGTGTTTAATACACTCATGCACTCACGCAGAATGATACATGTCCATACCACGTTGTGCGTCATCAAAAATCCAACTTCAATACACAACATTAACTACACGCTTACGTACAGTAAACTAATCTCTTAATCTGACATACGCACTAAACGGCAATATATTAACACATTTTCTGCAAATCCTGATGTGATGTAAGGTTCACCGCAGCAATTTGGTAAAGTAGAGGGAAAACACCTCAATATATTTTTTCCAAATCAGTGATGTGAAATCAAGCATAAGTGCAAGTTCTTTTAGCAATATATAAATTATAGATGTAAAGCACCATTTTCAGACAGCAACCCACCAAAAACAGTTATTCTAAAGTATACGCATGCGTAGGGAGGAAACAAAGTCTGTTTTTAAGAGCAACAAGAAGAGGATGAAAAAGAGGGAGAAAAATACCTCACAGACACTAGTTTAAAATGTTAGTCACCAAACACCTGGTACACAATGATAAAAAAGGCAGGAAAGTGAGAAAGCAGAATGCTGCAGAGTCACCTGGGTGCTGAGAGGTGTACTGTACTGACTGCCTCCTCGCTGAAGTCAAAGTGCCCCGCCCTGCATCTCCGAAACATTCTTCTCTCCTTTTCCGCCTCCTCCCTCCTCACCAGGCACCAAAACACACTGACACTATGAACGTTCAGTCACTCACACACATACACACACGGATTGACAGCCCTCTGTTTCTGTCCAGAAGCAGGCCACGTGCTGGAATAACGTAGGCTTGGCAGACGCTAAAGGGCAGATCCGGGCTGGAGCACCGGGAACGGATTCTCACTCGCTCTGTCCATCTGAGCCTCTGTCTTTTTCTCCATTCTGTTAAAGCACTGCAGATTAGTCAGGGCGTTCATCATCCCACCCTCCCTTGACTCGGCTGCCAGCGATGCCCCATAAATGCAAACATACCAAAACCCCCTGTGGAATGTGGGGTATTAACGGGAAAATCCATGCCAAAGCAGCTAAATGTGTTTTTGTTGCTTGTTAAGTCAGAAAACATCTCGCTGATGTGCACACTGAGAGATGTTTTCCCAGGAGAACTGTTCCAAAAGGTTAAAAAAACTAATCAGTGCCAGCAAATAACATTGTAATGTCTTTGCCCTTTCACCTCAACTGTGGTTCCCATGTAGCTACACATCTTACTTCAAACTGGTTTCAACAGTTTTCAATGTGAATATATATCTGTATTTATATCTATCTGTCTGTCTGTCTGTCTGTCTATATATACACGCACACACTTAATATAGTGTGTGTGTGTGTGTGTGTGTGTGTGTGTGTGTGTGTGTGTGTGTCTGTGTGTGTGTGCGCTATTAAAGTAAAAGAAAAACTAAAGCTGATTTAAAATGTAGTCAAAGTAAAGGCTGGAGAGCAGTGTTACATAACATCTTTTCCATGTAATTCTTAAAGGGCATGGTTCAAACTGGATTCTTTTAACTGGAAACTCAAAATGACAAAACAAAAAAGAAAAACAAAGTAAAGGTAGATTCCTCTTCTCTTTGCAGACAGACTGTTCACCGTGACAGGAAACACAGTGGGTCAGTTCACACTTTTGGATGACAAATTTATTCTCTGGAATGGATGTGAATGTTGGGAAGAACGATACTTCAACAAAAACAGACTTAAGCAAATATAAACTTATTGTCTTGAAAAAAAAAATCGCAAAAATAAAAGTTCATGAAAAACTCTGTTACAGTAACTGGAGTGAGTTTTTTCCACATTATAAGAAAATTAAACCACACTCTAAGTGAACTCTGCTGGCCTGGCCTTGTTAACCATTCAGGTCACTGGCGAGGGCTGTGTGGTGTGAATAAGATGTAACTGGGGCAGCACAGTGAAGGGTGCAGTTCAGTTCTGCACTGAAAATATGAAATGGAAAGAGAGGGAGAGACAGAAGGGGTGAGATGGCTGGAGGAGGAGTTGTCAGTAGGGTAGAGGGGAATGGGGCAAGGTACCACAAACTCTGAGCCAAACACAAGCACAGAGATGGAATGATCATGCATTTCAAAGGAGAAAGTAAAATGATAGTGAGGATCTTTATAATTTTGTCAATGACTAATTTTATCAGCAACACCAATTCTTTCATCAGACAGCTATCATTACAACACAAAGCAATGTTACCATCCATAGAGAGCGGTTTTAAAGGCCAAGGCTAAAATAAGCTAAGAGCAAACTGATTAACGTGACAGGGTTAGACCGAGGAGAGCCAGAGTCTGCCATTATTGTCTGAGTGGAAACAGATCACAGGAGACAGAGCAAAAAGCAAAACCAGCTGAAAAACATCAACTGTCGCTGCACACACAGGATTCAGTGAACAATGCAATAGTGGTTATAGATGATGATGCCAGAGATAACTTGCCAGTGCCAGATATAACTTTTCTATCAGGCATCGTACACTATTCTACATCCAACAGTAAAAAGCATTTGGCAGTGAGCTCAACCCAGCACAAACTGATCAATGTTTTTCAACATTTCATCACTCAAATATTTCACAACTCAGTTTTCAACACCTAAAAAATGTAACAATGAGCTCCATGTACTTGGATGGCAATGCGGCATGTGGACGTACAAAGATTAATTCAATACACTGGTCCTAATTAGTCAAAGTTCCAACTGTGTGAGGGCCTCTAGAAATCTGCAGCTCATTAGCATCACCAGACTCTTAATGTAATATTGTCACGCTCCTTCTAGCAAGTTTGCAATCCATTGCAACTTTTTGCAGTTCAGCTGGGACTCCAATGGGTTTTAACTTATCCTTGGCCAGCACGCAGGAACACGGTCTGCAGATCTACTTTAAATAAAAAAAGGTCTGAGTGAGTGAAAAAATCAGCCTTGAATCATCATGCACCTGTTCGAAATGAATAGTTGTATTTAATTAAATAAACAGAATAAAGAAACGACTATGTGAGTTACAGTTTGCCATCTCATCCACAGTGGTTGCATATAACTTCCTCTCTCTCTGTCTCTCTCTCTCACACACACACATACACTCTCTCACCCTGACCAAATTCTTACCAGGTGTTAGCTACAGTGAAGCGCCTGTGTCGGCGGAGACGCTTGTTCACCACCTGCTTGCGAAAGTGTCTTGGCGAGCTGTGAGGCGAAGACCTCTGGCCAGAGCCAGCAGGGACAACACTACACGAGTCGTCCTGGTCCAGCCTGAGCTCCCTGTTTTCTCCACTGGTCTCCATACGCTGCTCCTGCTTTACACCCGAGTCTGGTGTGAAAGAGCCACGATACCCAAGTGCCTGGGGCTTCCCATGCAGCAGTTAAGTGTGGAATTCAAAGGCTCTTCTCACCGATGTCTTGCTAACATGTAGAGACTTGTTTAGCAATCAAGCCATAAAATTTCCTCTTGACTGTTTTTTTTTAAGTTGACAGCTTTTCCTTCTTGATAATCACCTTCATCATACAGCAAAAACAAATGTTGTTAAGCTATATTCAGAAGGCGATTCCCTTCAGTTTGGGATTGATGTGATTGGTGGATATCTCCTTTCAGACAAGCCCCTCTGCAATATTCATAAGGCCATAATGTAATGTCATTCTGCACTGAGATTCCAAAATAACATCATGCAAGCTGATTGGCTAATCAATGACAGCCGGAAAATCAATAGCCACAGCTGTGGAGCATCCACATTGGCATGCAATAAACAGAGCAAAACTGCTCCTGACCCTTATTCCAGATGAGTGCACTCCATGCTTTTAAAAAGCAGTGGAGCAGAGTACAAGTGTTCATGAGGCAAAAAGCAGCAGATGAGACAGTGAATAGAGAGCAGGTGGGATTAATGGTCAGCTAACAAACTATGAGATGAGTTATGGTGTTTGAAAGGAAAATGCAAACAGCAAATAAATAGCATTCATACATCAATATATGTTGGGGATTGCAATACAACGATTTAATGAGAAAGAGGCAGCCATAATAGAAAATCTCTATTAAAAAAATGCATATTTTGCAGGGTGGTTGCAGCAGCGTATTCTGCCTCAGATGTAGACAATGACACTAACACTGTACTAAGTTGAACAGCTGTCAAGTTACTCCTTGTACCTTCTAATCTCTGACAAAGTGGCTGAATTCCTCCAAAGGTATTATAATAAAGCTTAAACTAAGAAATTAAACCTTGGTATTCAAAAAAATAAACTGGAAAAACACAAGTAAGACTTAATGAAAAACCTAAAATTGAACAAAATCTGTTGCAAACTATAAAAACAGAATTCAACACTTGTATAACTTTAAAAATACCAGCTTAACAAAAATACAAAACAACCTAGAGTGGGAAAATAAAAATGGAAAAAAGGAAAAATATGATATAGATGTACACTACTATAATAATCCAGCAGAGAGTACAGTATAGCGGTAATTAAATAGCACAATAAATGCCACATGCAGAGCAGTAGTGTTGGCATCAATGTAGTGTAGAGGCGTTACTACTGAGCCAAAATCAAACAATAATCATACTATCATAAAATCATAAAATCATTTACTAATTCCCTGAGGAGTGCAGATGCTCACCTGTCTGGGTCGGCCTGGGTGATGTCAATGCGCGGCAGAGAGACGATGGGCAGGCTCGTGGGTCTGGTCCGGGTCACAGGATCCTCGTCAGGTGTCGGGGACCTGCCCCTGTCCCGTTCCCTCTCTGCCTGTCGCCATGACAATGGAGGCAGCTGCAGGTTGCCTGAGAAACGCCTGTGGACTTTGCACAGCTCCACTCCCAGGGTGCTGCCAGTGGGAAACTGCCCCGAAGCAGGCTCCTCACTCTCCTAAGGGCAGGGCAAATAAAATGCTAAGAGACAGATAGATAGATAGATAAACATTATAGAGTTTTCCTGTGGATGTGACTCCTCTGAGATTATGTTTTGTAGCTGTGAAGAAAGCGTGGGTGAAATGTTGACGTCCAGTGACCGTGAACTCTTACTGAGATTCTACTGTGTTGGAAAATTGCTTTTGAATAAAAAAATAATAAATAAATAAATAAAATAATAAAGGTAATTATAGCTTGATAGAACATTATACTGTGCTTTTTTGTGAGCTTCTTGTACAAATTTAGGAGGTGTGAACTGTTTTGGGCATCAACTGCCATCTCTTTGAATTCTTCATTTCCCAAAAAACAGCTCTAGGGGGCACTGTAGGACCTGTCCAACAGCAATCCACCTTTCACTGTATTGTTCGGTTTGGGGTAAAGTCAAAATGAGATGACAGAACAAACAAAATTCTGTCTTTACTGACTCCAGAGAAGAAATTAACATGATGTAAGACCAGTATAAACAGTATGAATGTAAAAAAGACTTTAAAGGAAATCACCAAAGCTTTGACCATGACAACCTTATCATCAAAGGAAAAATGGTATTTTCCTCTTTTAAGTCACAGACAGCAAAGACACTTCTGAATCCCTGACTGAAAACATGTGAACTTTACACATGAATGTATAAAAACTAATAAAACAACCTCTCTGCCCTGCACCTAAATAAGTAGCACATATTGGCAACATTTTCTTTTTATATTATGCATTAAAAAATTTATCAAAGCCTGCTGACATTTATATGGCACCACATATAAAATGTGTGTTTGATGTGTCTGGTTGAGTGCTATGAAACCTGTGCGCTTCACCAGTAATGACTGGTTGTAAACGACCGTGCCACTGAAGGAAGAAAAGCAGGTGCCAGTTTGCAGCATATATCAACTTCCATTTTATGCTCATTGCATGCAAATGTACATAAAACACACAAAACGCACCAGGGAGATACAGAATGACCATAACGGCGAGGGTGAGGAGGATCGAGGAATTCCTAGAGCGCAGCCAGGGTTGGTGTGGACAAAGAGACGTACAGCAGGATGAGTGAGAATGACTGATAGAGAGAGCAGTTGATGGTAAGTGGGAGATGAGGAGAAAGTGATAGAGAAAGAGCACGCCTGCAATCTGACGCTACTGTCACCTCATTAAGGGTCGTTGCTGGGAAAAAGCAAGAGGCCCTGGAACCGAATTCACAAAAACTCTTAGAGAATATCCTTAGAGCTCCTCTCTTAGCCTGAGCATTTCCAACAAGGATCCCTAACTCCAGAGTGATTTATGAGAAGTTCTCAGAACAACTCTATGCAAGGACTGGAAAGTTTTGTCCTAACAAGGGGGCGTGATTAGCCCCAGGAACGACAATCAAAGAATTCAGTTGCTATAATATAAACAGTCAGTGGCACACAGGCCTACTTGCACAGTCACTTACTCATACTATGATTAACTGCATCCATGCCAGTGGTTTTCGGACTTGATCGATTTTATGCAGACTAGAGCCCATCCAATATTGGATTTGTGGAGCCAATGCTCATGCTGATATTAGGGAGTACAAAAAATTCCAATTCACACATAAGAAAACACACATAAACACACATTTTTTTTTTTTTTTTTGCAATGATCTCTCAAGTATGGCCAGCAAACACTTGTGACAAAGATATCTAATGGAGACAGGATATTGAACAGTTTAACAATACAAATTATTGTCCAAATGCACTGGCAAATAAACTTCACTGGGAATCTATCTTTAAAAAAAATGAGTTAAGAGAAAGGATTAAATATTCATTTCTAAATTACTCAAAAAAAAAAAAAAAAAAAAGCTTTCATATCTGTGCATATTGGATACATACACACTCAACACATATGGCAATCCCCATATACCCTATATGGACAAAAGTATCGGGACACACCTCTTAATCACTGAATTCAGGTGTTTCATTCAGTCCTATTGCCACATAAAATCAAGCAGCCAGCCATGCAGTCTGCCTTTACAAACATTTGTGTAAGAATAAGTCGTTCTAAAGAGCTCACTGAATTCCAGCATGGTGCTGCAATAGTAATGTAATAGGATGCCACCATTGCAAGAACTCAGTTTGTGAAATTTCTTCCCTCCTAGACATTCCTCAATCAACTGCAGTGGTATTATTGCAAAGTTGAAGTGTTTAGGATCCACAGCAACTCAGCCCCCAAGCGGCAGACCACGTAAAGTTACAGAGCGGGGTCGCCAAGCGCTGGGGCTCATAGTGCGTAAAAATCACCAACTGCATCTGACTGCACTACGCCAACTGTAAAGTTTGGTGGAGGAGAGATCATGCTATGGGCTTGTTTTTCTGGAGTTGGCCTCGGCCTCATTTCTCTGCTTCCAACTTTGTGGGAACAGTTTGTGGAAGGCCCTTTTCTGTTCCAGCATGACTGAGCCACAGTGCACAAAGCAAGCTCCACAAAGGCATGGCTGGATGAGTTTGGTGTGGAAGAACTTGACTGGCCCGCACAGAGCCTCAACCTCAACCCTATCTAACACCTTTGGGGTGAACTACAATGGAGATTGTGGGCCGGGCCCTCTCGTCCAACATCAGAGTCTGACCTCGCAAATGCTCTTCTAGATAGATGGGCAAAAATTCTCACAGACACACTCCAAAATCTTATAGAAAGCCTTCCCCGAAGAATGGAAGCTGCTCTAGCTGCAAAGGGGGACCCACTCCATATTACAGCCTAGGGATTTAGAGTGGGATGTCAGAAAAGCTCCTGTAGGTGTAATGTGTAGGTAGTCCAAAAATTTTCCATTTACTGTATGTGTGATAAGCTAATGTCAGGCTGACAATATCAGCCATACCAATGTATCAGTTAACAGGTAAAAGAAAACGGTTCAGTTGTGAATGGTTTCTATGATCGCTGTATGTAAATGTAAATGTAAATAAGTGATGATGTCATTTGGCATGTAAATCTCCCATAACCCAGGAGGAATGGAAGCAAATAGAAGAACCTAAAAACTTGTACTTGTAAAAAATAAACTAAATGACAAATACAAATGATCTATTCGTGTCTTTGTAACAATGTGCTTTCACATGTAAGCCTAGCAAAATTAAAGAAAGTGTAGCAGAAAACATTTCTCCTGTTTCTGTGTCTTTCCGCAATTTTCTCCTCAGCTTAAGAAACTCCCAAGCCTCCTAAAAGTCCTCCTCCCTACTCCTTCACCTTAGGAGCTCTCTTAAGGGCTAAAAGTCTTTGTGAATAACTCTATCTTTCCTGTGATTTACTCTTATTTTTTAGGGGAAATTCTTTAAAAAATGTAAAAAATTTTCTTAGAATTTCACAACTAGAAGCAACTTTGCTTTGTGAATACAGCCCTTGGTGCTGCCTGGACTCGTGCATAACCTGGAACAAGTTGCAACCAAAACAAATTAAGGGCTTCAAGAACTAGAAAAAAAAATTGGTATAAAATTCCACAAAAACAAAATGCCCTCTAAAAGTGAATGAGGAGAAAGGATAGCAATTGGGTGAGTTAGAGAGCTTTCTTGAACTCTGATTTACGCTTAAATCTACCCTTAAGTAGTTTCAAAGTAAGAAAAAAAAGCTTTAATATTGTATGACAACAGCACATTCTCATTACAGTGCTTCACTGAAGCTACATCATGCTTCTACTGAGTAAAATATTCCAACCCAAGACCGCTGTGTTTTATGGCTGCAGCATTAGATCAAACAGAAAATATCTAGATGTCCTGTGCATCACTTTATCCACATTTCCGCATTTCCGTAATTCAGCAGGACATATTTGGTGTCTTTGGAAACCATGGGATCTCCCCTAGAAATTAAAATGCAGTTCTGTGGGTTTGAACAGAGCTCAACCGTGCAGTGTGCATTTGTAATGACGAACCCACTGATGGGACCGGAGGGGTTCAAGAGGTTTCCCAGCTCCTCTCTGAAGTGAAAGTGACTGACAGTAATGGCACGAAACAGGGCAATTGAGGATGGAATAAAACAGAAAGTGAAGAGATACAGTAAAGAGGAATGACAATGAGGGAGTAAACACCAAGTCCAACAAGATGGGACTGGAAAAGAAATTGTTTTTGAATAAGAGGATGACAGGATGACAAGAGGAGACAGAAATCAGAGACAGAAACCCGAGTCTGCCTTTCCCCCTGATTGTCAGTAAACAGAGTTCTGCTGACTCCTATTTTCCTTCTAGGAAATGTAATTTATCTGATTTATTCTGCCTGTCTCAGAGACATATTCCCCCTGTCCTGGGAAAAGGGTGGCAATTGAATCTGGCAAAACACAACTCTCCCTACTTTGATCCATCCGGGCTGTTTCCTTTTATACAACCACTCAAGTCAAACACGCTGGGCCATAAACAGAGATCTAAATTGCATTCCGTCTACATGTCACGGCTTTTTCATTGCCATGTTATCTATTAACTGTGTATTGATTGTGTCCCAAAGACCTGGACATGTAATTCGAGTTCTTTATTGATTGCTTCTCTATGGCGTCAGTATCATTTGGAAACGGAAACACTGCTTATATATGCCCAGTATGCATGTGCATAGGCCAAGAGCAGAGCAAGGACACTGATAACTGGGGGATCCAAAACAACAGTAAATTTAGACACCTTGATTATTCATACTGAGCTTTGCCCGAACACCACATGCACTTAAAAGGACAGGAACTGTGATGAAAGGTACGGCGCAATCAGCCTAAAACGGAGGCGCTGTACTGTACCTCCAATGTCAAACAGAGGTGGAGTGGGTGTTTTCAAGATGAAGATGAAAGGGATCTTTTGGCAGCAAGACCTAAACAAGTCCAATGTTCTCTGAGGCTTCCAAAAAGCCTCTTTTAAACAGCTTGAAACAAATGAGACAGCATTGGGAGTGAAGCCTGAGGAACATTGTATGATTTAGCACCCGCATTATTGAATCCGACTGTAAACAGAAAGAGGACAGCTGTGTTTTTTTCAAAATGATTAAAGTTATTCTGGGAATTTTAGAGCCCAAAAACACATCACAATTCATAAAAAATGAGTATTTGTATTCTCAAATATGTTTTAAATGATGTACGCCAGCATCAGATGATGATTCAAATTGTTTTGTAGGTTTAGAATAAGGTATCTTAGCCTAGATAGTGTTCTTACTTTCACCACTATTATGGTGGCACTGCATTTCAATGATAAGCTGCAGACCTCAGCGAGCCTGTATAAACTGGCCAGTTGTTATATGTTAAGCGGGAACATTTTGTTGAAATGTACTACGTTGACATCTTGCTACCTTATGCATATTGTTAAGTGGCTGTCCTACTCAATCAAGTGTACGCAACAATACATCTTTTGACAAAATCTCATTTAAGTGTGTTATAGTTATGAGAAGGGGGAAACCATCCATATCCACCCCTATGACACAGCAAGGAATGTTTTGTTGTAGGGGGTCTTCCATATCTTCAATATTCAATTCCATAATCCACATTGCCTTCCCATCTTCCAGATCAAGTGCCTATGCCAATAAATTCTGGGAACAGTATCATCTTGGTTATTTTCAAACAAAAACTAGAAATACTTGGAAGGAAAACGCCATTTTTTAGGAAAATCGTTTATTGCTCCTTTAAGGGGCCATAAAAACTCAATGGTATAATTGGACAGTGGTGTTGCAAGGCATCTGACTTTACAGCACCACAAGAAACATGGATACAGAGTCATCATTTATGTGAAATGGAGAAAAAGGAGATTTGTTTGGAAATGAACTACTAGAAC
Organism: Myripristis murdjan; assembly: GCF_902150065.1. Lineage (NCBI taxonomy): Eukaryota > Metazoa > Chordata > Actinopteri > Holocentriformes > Holocentridae > Myripristis > Myripristis murdjan. The sequence goes on from NC_043996.1 coordinate 12,732,020, forward strand.
CAAGATACACGAATCAACAAATAGCAGAAATTACAAATATGCACTATTAAGATGTGGTGCTACTCAGTGCCTTGTGGTCCACTGCAGCTTTGGGATATATACAGTACAGCACATCAATGGGAGTTGTTGGGCAAAATCTTTTGTAATGCCATTTGGGTGGAATTAGCCATGCAAGTGCAATGCAATTGAGGGTTTTCATACCAAAACGACATGCCCACCTTTTGAAAAATGTGTTCCCTCTCAACAGAAGCACTGCTGGCATGAAAGTAAAAATCACTTCTGACTATTACTAACATAATTAGCAATCTGTGGCCCATTGCTCACAAAACAGTGTTTCTTCAGAGGACACAATTTGGAATTTTTGGTGTCCGTGTATGTGTATGTTTGTGTTTTATGAGCATACTTATGGTTGGCATTACCACAAATGTTCTTATATGTGCACTGGGGTAGCTAGACAGTTAAGAAGTCTGATGATGTAGAGATCAACAGAGGGGAAAACAAGTGCAAGTAGAGGCCAGTAGCAGCAGGACAGCTTAGTCGGCCAGGATGGAGCTCGGCCGATGAGGTCCTGCTGGATAATGTCACGGTATAAATGATCTGGCCTGCCTGTCCAGTCATAAACACCGGTGGCTTGCGGGAGAAACAGATGGGCCTCTCTGTCAGATCTCTTCCTTCCTCCTCTTATTCATGTTTTTCTTCTCTCTACTCTCTAATCATCTCACCCTGCTAACTGCCTTTTAACACCTCTCATCCTCTTCCCTCGCTGAAGTCCCCATCTTTCTCTCTCCCTCTCCCCTCAAATGACCCCACTCCAACACCTACTCTCACATTCTCTCTGTAACACACTCTCATTCACCCCCTCTCCGCCTCCCTCGTCACTCACACATGCACAAACACACACACACACACACACACACACACACACACACACACACACACACACACACACACACGCGCACACACAGACCTCCCTCTCTGCAGTCTGTCCTGCCGGATAGCCGTCTGTTGTGTACAGTACAGTCATCTGTTTATGAGTCACCGAACAACGCACACACAACACCTCGCTGCCTCAATGTATTCCCACTACACCTCACTGTATTTCTGTTGAGGTGGAGGAAACAGAGGGAAGCGGAATATTACAGAGAAAAATATAATTCTGATAATTAGAGAATAAACTTTAGAGGACAGACAAAGAATAGTGGGGGGTAAAAAAGGGAGCTTGGAAATCACTCAAATCCCCATGAGTGGCAGTGTAACGATGGATGGATGCATGGATGGATGGATGGATGGATGGAGGGAAAAATCAATACTTACATCGTCTGGTGAAACCCCCAGCGCACTCCTGCTTTTCTTCATCCTGAGTGATGTTCAGCCAGAGTCAGTCTCCTTCTCTTTCGCGGCGCCTCTCTTCATACACGCAGCTCTCTTCTTCTGCTTCTCCTCACCAGCCTGCCTGCACAAAAGGGACGGGTAGGGGAGGGGGGGTTTGGAACAGGAGCAGAGTGTTAAGATTATAATATACAAAATTTGTTTTACTGAATAGTGTTGCCTACAAATTTTCTCAAATATTCCTGCAAGGCATAAGGTATAAGGTCATTTTTTGTTAGAATGGATTTTGAGGCATGTAAGCACACTTCTTTTTATCATTTTTGATGGTGTTTTTAAGGGGGTTGTGCAGGTTCTGCTGACATGACACGGTATTTGCAAAATTTTGTTAATTTATGCCGAAAATTACCTACTTACTACCTATAAAGAAAACTTCTATGTCAAATTTTAGCTTAACCCCTTGATTTTCCCTTAAACATCCCCGTCAAGAAGCTTCAAAGTTAGAAAAAGAAAAAAAAAATCTTCAAATTGTAAGACAAATTCACAAATTTCTGTATCTGCTGCTTGCAAGGCTTCATAGAAGCTACAGCACACTTATATTGTGTGACGTATTCAAACCCAAGATCCTACTTTTTTATGGACGCATGTTACATCAAATAGAAAATACCTAGATGTCTTGTGATCATTTTATACATGTTTCTCTGTAATTCAGCAGGACATGCTTTAAACATTGGATTCTGCACTAGAATTTCAAATAATGTGTGGATCTGAACAAATTTTGGCCAGGCTCCATTCCTTTGTAATGACAAACCCACCAATGTGACCGGCACGGCTGAAAAGGTCCAAGCTATGAATGCACTCGCTGACCTGTAAGTTACTAAAGGCAGGGTTAAAAGATGAGGTCACTGTGGATATCTCTTCAATTAAACCCATGATGCATGTGCCTAAAGGTCTTTTCAAATAGACCGGTCTTGTCCAGCAGCCTGCTATGAATGCGACAACTGTACGCTCATTAGTGACAGATTGACCTTAGTTAACGGAAAACAACCAAGAGGCAGGCATGGGTGGCTAATCGGTGTGACAGAGATCAATCAATGCATGCCATGTCACTATTGATTTCCCTTCTTGCCTGCCCCCTCTTCACTCACAGCACCCCCATCTCTCCGTCCAGAATGTATTATAAGCATCTGTAACGTAAGCCTCTCCAGCTGTCTGTACCAGGAATTACTCCATAATGTATGAAGCTGCATGAATGCATCCATGATAGAATTCAACAAAAGAAAACAGGACAATCTTTTAATGTCAGAAATGCTTTTAATATTTTCAAAAATAGTAGCCAACTTCAAACAAAATGGGACCAAACCGATCACTTCCTTTAATTAAAAATAAAGGTGTGCTGTTTCCAGAACACATAGGAATGGCGAGTATAATGGCGTTTATCCTGCAAAGGCTCCTCTCCTAAAAAAACAAAGGCACAGAGCCTGTGAACTTCACAAATGGCAGTATTTCAGGAGTTTCACAGGTTTGAAGACATTTTTCTCATCAGAGAGGTTTTACTGCATTGTGTGCCATTTATGCACGGTATTGATGTCTAGATAGCATCATTTGCTGGTTGAGACTAGGAGTGGAACAATAAATGGATAATGCCATATATTGTGATTCTTCCTTTTGTGATACATTATCACATATTGCTGAGTCACCTGTATTGTGGTACCAATGTTATCAGGGCAAAATATATATTGCAGTATCGTATGGTATCATATTGCCAGTTACCCAGTGATTCCCACCTCTTCTTAAGAGTATTGAATACTGCAGATACCATTACAGCAACGCAAAACAAAACGCATACCCATACAAAAAAGATCCATTGAGAAAATTTCTGTCAAATAATTTCCCTAAAAGGGAAAGCTCCTTGTACTTCCATGAAGGTCAAGCCACTCAGATTTATCACTGGATGAATCACTGAATGAATGGACCAGTGAGCCAAAAACTACATTACGAAACAAGTTTAGAAGCCAGGTGTAAAAAGGTTAGGTCACCTCATGTCAGAACATCAGTGATAGGTGGGATTCTACAATGGTTTCAAACGTTTAGAAGTTGGGACTCCAATCGATAATCATGAAAAGGAAAGGTCAAAAAAGGTCAGTGTTCCCTCACAGACACCATGATCTGAGACACTGAGCACTGTGTCCACTCTGGCCAAAACATTCAATGAACTCTAACTGTGTTGCTCAGTTATATTCTGTAACAAGCAGCCAAGGGAGTTGCCAGATTCTGACAAAAATAACATCACTTATTGTGAATTCAGGTGACACACACTCCCTAATTGTTTACTCCTGTACTTCAAAAGTTAGTTCGTGACAGTTGTGATATCTCCAAGGGGCTGACTGATTCAATGAGGAAATACAACAACATCACAGTTCCAAACGCTGGATCATTAAGTGGACTGAATGCCCTGCTGGAAGCTCAACCCATGAATCATCATTGTGACTCCCTGTTAATACCGAGGATACACACACCCACAGAATCTGAATGTAGTAGAATAGACATTGAACTGTTTGCCATGGTCACTTGGTTAGTTCAGAATAAAATAGCATTTGTGTGTTAGTGGTACAGTGACACTGCATGTATATGGCAGAAAAATGTGTCACACTCGCTCAAAAACTGAGAATATATGTTGCGCTGTAGCTGCTTGCTGAAAGTAGTAATTAATTAATGGTTACCACCAACTGGGATAGGGAAGTTAACCTGGTGCAATGGCCACAGTTCATGGCAATGGCAACCATTCACATAAAAAATAGTCACCGCTCCAACCATCCTGCTATGTTGATCTGAATAGGAAAGTCTGTTCAACTCTAATTCAAAGTCTGGGTGCACGCCCGATTCAATTTAACTGTTGAGTAAATATTCAGATATTAAGTTCAAAGTCTACTCAACCTATTCCTTTATGAAGTTGGTCACTTATGACACTGAATCAATACTGTGTCACTCTTTAATAGCGTTACTCCACTTGATATTATACATTATACACTTGATGTGTGTGTGTGTAGAAAAACAGTACAGGTGTGGTTCTGTCTAGCTGAGTGGAAATAGCATGGCTCAACACTGCCAGGGAAAGGGGTTTGATCTTCACTAGGACCCCTGCTGCTAAAAAAAGTATGCACTCATGGCAATGTAAGGAATGTACACTAAAACTGAATGTTATGTTTTGTCGTTAAGTTCAGTGAAAGAACATGCATTATTTATTTAGGCATGCAGAATGTCTTGTTTTCTGTGACTGATGAATGCATACTTCAGTACCTGTTTACAGACAAAGTGTTGCATTGAGCTCAGTTTGTCTTAAATGCAAAACAACAGCATACTGTGTGAGAGGGCGTTTTATGTTTTAAGTGTTAAACACAGTCTGGGCCTCAGATATGCCACAGTTATGTTAAATATCTGTAATGTCTGTAGTGTCTTGTAAGCCTATGCATGCTGGGCACCGTTTGGTGTATGACACTTTGAAAAACAAATGATTTTCCCTTACCTTATAATATAATGTCTAAAAGTGATGCTAGTAATACTGCATGTAAGCATCTTGCCCATATCCCAAGTACAGACTTGCTATACACACTATCCATATTAACATGTTATTTAGTCTCATATTCAGTCTTAAAATCTTGTTTTTCTTAACATTTAAAAAAATCTGCCAGTGGGATGACATAATCCTAATTGTTTTCTACGCTAATTAACTTGTAAGTGTCATTCTCTTGATACATGTAGGCTACCTTGAGTGAAACTGCACAGGAAAAAAAAAAATTATCTCATTGTAATCATAATCTCTTTTTTCACTTGTTTTAAAAACAACATTTTAACACTGAAAATGAGGCTAAATGACTGTTAAAATGAGATTTTTTTTGGAGTGTTTTGGTCACCTTTTGACAATATTTTACCACACTTTGAGCAATTCTCGAGCATTTCTGTTGTGAAGGGATGCATCAGTGACAAACATCACTTTTGAAGGTGAGATTCTTTCTTAACAAGATGCCCTCAGTATCACATGGGATTATTTAACTAAATCCAGATGAACAGAATCTTCCAATTCAGTTAACAGGATGAAATAAGTCCTATTAGAACGGGGCTAAAATCACTGAGGATGTGTGTGATAAATGAAATTACTTGACATCCCCATGTAAAACTAATCCCATCCAAATAGGGCAAGAGGCAAAACAACTATATTCTAATTTTATTTATTTATCTAGGCTTTATTTAAACAAGGAGGTCTCTTGTTCATCTCCAAATCTAATTAGTCTTGCTCTCTCTAATTATCACTGTTTTGAAAACAGTTGCACTCATGACATGAAGGGAAGGAATATGCCTTTGAGAGAATCTGAGCAGGCTTTAAAACTAAAATCTACACAGACCACTGGGCAAAAGACATTGAATTAAAATTGCAGACCACTTTGGTAAATTGTAGAGAAGTAAGCCTCGAGTGACCTCTCATCTTTGCAACCCCAGCAATAGGTCGTCCCCGTGGTGGCCACTTCCACCTCTACCAGTAATTGGCTGTTGACGTGAAGCGGGTAACCACAGTAACAGGACAATCTGAAATACCAGGGTAGTATGCACGGCCACAAGGTAGCACTTAAGATGCAGTTTGCAAGGATTTGACTGGGATATTCAGCTGAGCAGAAAGGACCCTTATGCCCGGCTAGAGAACAAAGCTCACCAAAAGGCACTTCTTTTGTCTAATTTACAATTCTAGCACAATGCAAAGGGCATGGACACACACTTGGCCTTGAGTCACCCATTTCCTAGCTGCACCTAAATAAATGTGGGTGCAATCAAAAAACCCTCAAGACTGAAAAGGTTTACTCCTTTTGTGAATCTGCTTTCTCTGCAGCGTGGGATTGAGTGGCTGGACGAAGCAGTATGTTTATCCAAGGTGTGTGTGCATGTGTGTGTGTGCTTTATGCTGTCTCTAGAGCACTGGGGGGAGAAAAGTGTTGAAACAAAAATTTTACAGATGTAGTTTAACTGGGTCACCTCAACCAAACTGTTTTCTCCCCCAAGAAAAACAGATATACAGTGTGTTGAGGATATCTCAGTGATGTATTGCACTGAACTGCCCTCATCCATTTGCTCTACAACACAGTCTTAATACCCTTGCTTACAGCGTACCACATGCAAATGGGCTGAGCTGAAATGCACAGTGGCTTGCAACACTGTCATGACGACGACAGTTTGCACTACCAGCATATATTTTGTACCCGAGGTCAGCAAGGCTACATTTCCAGACACAGCGCTTGCTTGGATGTGACATCACTAGACCAACAGGGGAAGACAGAAAAAAAACGGCTGTCTGACAAGTCAATCTATGTCACATGGCTTGCATGGACAATGGAGAGCTGTGGAGGGTGAGTCAGTTGCTGTCATCCATTTAAAGTCACTGGACACCCACACAAGACCAGCCTTTGTGGTGTCACAACAAAGGAAGTCCAAGACATCATGTGTTGAACTGCGTTAATATTACGTTCAATTACTCCCGGCCTGACAATGAAAGCTTTCAAGGCCATCTGCGCACTACAACCGTGGTGAATCAGCTTCGCGCCGGTCACATACATGTAGCAGAGATGTGAAATTCAGAGTGACTGCTCCGCATTTTTTTTTACTTAGGTAAAATGAACAAATTGCTGAGACACAAAAATCACAGGAAGACACTGTGTCCATTAAGCCAATCCCCTAAACTTAAGCATCTGTGATCCTCTCAGTGAAACACTTATCCCCTGTACGCCTCAGATGCTCAGTCTCTGAGATCAAATTAAGAGCATTAAATAGAAAATTAGGTGCTGGTGTTCAGAGGGCATGAAAGCTAAATACAGAAATGTAGCACATTCTGGTTGACAAAATAAGAGTCTCGCTTTACTCACACTTCTGCACTCACACTTAAATTGGGGAGCACAGCAATTTGAACACATGTCCATAGTTTTCCCATGATGATACACGACTGTGGATGCTGGTAAAAACCTAATAACTAGTCTTTCCTTTGTTGTAAATTGCTTCAGAGACATGTCTACAGAATGCCTGATAAAGCATTGGCTTTCTTTGCTCCAAAGTCAAATCATCAGCAAGAACCTTGGGAGTATTTTTTTTCTTCTTTGAACAAATAAAGATTGTGCAGTCACATTTTATCAGTTTCAAAAATATCGCTACGATATTGTAGCCTGCAGTCTTTTCACCTGTTAGTATAGCCACGCTTTTGTTCCTCTAGATAAGACAATTGAAAAGGAATTTTGTGTTGAATCAATCAAATCTCAAGGTCCCACTTGAAAATAATTCAAAATGGCAAATCATGTTTAAACAGCAAGATTTACAACATTAAAAGCACTGAAAGTTGTGAAAAGAGACAAAAAAAAGTTATCAATGCATTTATTGCTCTGGAATTTCACCATTTAGCACTACACTCCCTTCGGCATTAGCATAACGCAAAATAGGTTCATGCATTTCATGAAGTTTCATTTTAAAGAAGTTTTCTATGCTGCTACTTCTCCTAAAATAACTTCATTTTGATAGATCATTTTCTAAAGCTTAGGTTACAAACCAGTGCACATGGCAGGAGTACTGCACAGTAAATTGGTGTGGTAACAATAAGATTTAAAAGATTAAAAGAAAACTAAGTTTGAAGCCACAGGGCCTCAGGCACGTCTTCTGTAGCCTGGGGGGGCAATCACACAAAGGCCTCATCTTTACTTTTTTTTCCTTGCTTTTTTTCACCCTAGATCAAGGAAATGTCCTCAGTGGTTTGGCTGACCTTCAGCTGCATTTCTAAGAGACGACATGTTTGCTAGGGGGATGGGAACAAGGTTTGAAAATAAAAGTAAGCTGAATGTTCAGAATACACAGCAATTTATTAATGCTCATGATGAAAACCACACCTGCACAAAGGACGCTATAAAAATATTGAGCTTTGTAGTCACCCATTACTTCCTACCTACTACCATATACCACTACAATATTACTACAGCTACTACAAATACATACATATACATATATATTTTTTCTCTCTCTCTTTATCTCTACAGATAGATGGATAGATTGGTGGATAGATATTAAAGAGTCAGAGAAATTTGATTTAAATGAAAACTATGAAGCCGTGCAGGCAGAGCTGTTTTTTATTCATGTAGAGTAGGCTTATCTTTGGACAGCAATATTCCTGCATGAGAAATTCTTCTTAATCTACCCCTGCACTTAATAAATGTCTTTGAAACTGCCCCTGTAGTGTTATTACTGGATCAATAAACAAACACTGCTTATCAGCCAGTGATACTGACTGAGGCAGACTAGCTGCAGGTTTCCACGGCACTTTAAAGAGTTATAGGTTGGCTTCCACTGAATGACTGCTGTACGCTCTGAGCAGCACGCTCTATCGTCTTCCCCGGTGCAGCTCACTTCATCAGCTCGTCGATTTTAGCCATCTGATTTTCACCGACAGAGGATTTTGTGCTGGAGGCTTATAATTCTTATCCCAACCGCAGCCATCCAAGCTTGATTTTATTCATATATCAGGGTAAATGACAGCAATCAAGACACGACCAGATGGAGGATTGTTGGAATTGTGAAAAAATGAAAATAATTAATCTGTCTAAGACAAACAACAAAACAAAACATGACTCACTGCGTACTTGGTGGAAAGGTCAGAGTGTTTTGAGGCATGTACTCCGTTATCGCCTCAAATCTTATTCCTCCTGCCCACAGTGTTTGTGTGGGCAAGTCCTGCGCACAAATCAGTTGCTGAACTTCACGCACTCACGCAGGTATTCTTGTATTTCCTGACTCTGCCACATATGTAAAATCAATTAAAGGATATGTAAATGCGCTAAACTATTTGTGCATATCCTGTCTGTGGACTGGAAATAATTACATCTACAATTACTCGTGTTGGCCATGCTGCAGAGAGGAACAGACAAACAGTTTGTGCTTATAAACACACAACACAATCAAAATACTCCCACACACACACACACACACACACACACACAATAAAATGCAACAACACTGGTCTGAATTGGCTGATATATGGAGGGATGACACATTTTCACACTGTGTTCAAACACTTATGAAATTAAACTGAATAGTCTAATGGGGCTATGATGAAGGTCAAAATTTTAAACACAACCAAAGTATCTCCGATATCACAGGTGAAATAAAAAAAAAAATGGAGGTTCACTTAATATAAAACCTGGCTTAAAAATTGTAGTAACTGGTCTACTGATAAAAGATCAAAATTTTAACTAAGAAATCACTACTTTTGCCAAAAGACAAATTTCAACAGCATCTCCCACCCTTTGACTATTTTTGTCCATAATTTTTAAACTACTGTAGTAGTGAATATTTAAAGAGTGCATAAACACACTGCTTTAAGCCTGTCTCTATTTAGTTGAAAAATTCTGAAAGATGCCAAAAAAAAAAAAAAGTGGGCAGAGGAGCGAGAGCAAATAACAGTCTATTTCTGTGAGAACATTTAACCCACATGTACTAGAGGGCATTAACAATTTTCTGATTTCATAGATTACCTAAGGCAGAATACCAGCATTTGCATCTCTGACTAAGATGTAGCTAGAGGCAGATATAGGGCTCATTAAACACTGTTAATGTATATATATATATATATATATATATATATATATGTATATATATATATATATATATATGTATATATATTGTATATACTGTTTCCATGTTTACACCTCAAAAACATGAATCTAGGGCTGATTTGCTCTTTGAATATGATATTAAAGTATTTCATTATAAAACAATTAATAGCTAAGAGTTGATTTTATGCAGATACCAAGTCTTAGAGGTGCATTAAGTCTTTGGAAAATTTGATTTTATGCATGGGAAATTAAAGTATCCATTTCCTTTGCTTTATTCTTGGTTAATTGAGGGGTCTGTCATACGGTCAAACGCACCCCAGCATTTAGCAAGAACAATTAACAGAAAGATTACAGCTCTGAAAAGTAGACCTTCTCTTAAGATTGCGAAGAAAATTTAAAAATTGATGAATTTGGTGATCATGAGGTTCGGGGTTGGAGGTCCCAGTTTGACCTTGCGTGTGTGGCGTGGGAAAATAGCCATGTAGTGTGTAGGTTGCATGCAATCTCAAATGGGTGTTACTGTAAGATAGGTATTTTAATCAAAATCACACCGAAATCACTGTCTAGATAAGTGCAATATCCAAATCCCAGCAGGTGCAATTTTTTGATAAAGGCTACATGAGACAGTATACCATTACAAGTATACAAATCATATTCTCCAGATGTTAAAAAACGGGATGGTTTGCTGTAGGCCCCAGGAAAAAAAATCACATTATCTTCAAGTTTTTTTTCCAGTTAAATTGAAAATTATAATGCAAAAATGATCACTCACACTAGAATCGCAAATATTATCACAATCGCAACATCTGTCAAAATAATCACATTATGTTTTTTTTGTTTTGTTTTGTTTTGTTTTTTTTTACCATATCAAGCAGCCCTATCATATTTCTCTCTTTCCTGATTGTTAAAAATACTTTAACCTGGGATGAGCAACTGCCTTGGTGTTCAAAGCTGTGACAAACTGGGTTTATATCCCAACCTTCCTTCCCTATATGCACTTTTTAACTGCCTAATTAAGCACACTAACAATTATAAAAATAGTAGTAGCAGCAGCAGCAGTAGTAGTAGTAGTAGTAGTAGTAGTAGCAGTAGTAAGAATAATAAGGATAATAAGAATAATAAGAATAATAATGACCTGGATGAATATGGTCTATTTGCACTTCCCTCTTTAAAGGGACATGAATAGGACATTATAATCATGTGTCGCCATGTGTGTAACAATGACATGTGAAGCATCCTCTTTCATCCCGCTGACCACTGTGTGCTCGTCATATTAATGAGCAAAGCATTCATCTCGAATGCTGCACACCATCCCTCTCCACTAATTAGAAGAAGGAGGTGGGTAGAGGCTAATTCATCAAGAGCTTTTAGTGCTGTGCTGCTGCTACCAACACAAAGACCTTTCACATCATTCAGAGCAAAAGAAAGGCCCAATAATTGGGTGGACAGGATACATTTATCATCTGAGTGAGTCACTGTTTGATTGAAGATCTGACTGCTGCTGAATAAGCAGAATAACTAACAGGGAATGCCATCCCGGCAAATTCAAATCCCCTACACTCACTCACTCTCTCTCTCTCTCTCTCTCTCTCTCTCTCTCTCTCTCTCTCTCTCTCTCTCTCTCTCTCTCTCTCTCTCTCTCTCTCTCTCTCTCTCTCCCTCTCTCTCTCTCTCTCTCACACACACATACACACACACACACACACACACACACACACGCACACACACACAGACATTAATTAACCAATCATATTCAGGTCAGCCCATTTAAAGTCCATTGTGGTATTGTGATTGAAGCACTGCCTATGCCAGCACTTCATCACTTAGCCATTCAGCAGATGAAACACTGTGTTGCCAGCCACAATGATTAAATCCACCTGTAGGGTGAATTATGACAAATTACTTGGAGAGTAAGGAGATAACAGACAGCTTGGGCTGGCCTGGGGATCGAGGGCATGGGGGGGGCGCCTTGGTGAGCCTCACCAGTTGACAACCAGTATGTCAACATGCTTGTAAAACCTTCAAATGCTTACTGAAGCAAAACTGAATCAAAGTGCAGCCTTGACCTATATGTGCACCCTGGGGAGATTCAGGGTGCTTGGACTCCGAAGGCAGAACTCACTCAATCAATAACTTCCACCACCAGCTTTTCCCACAGGGTGTCTCGCCTGTTGTGTTAAGGCTGGCTGGTCATCCTGTGAGAGCTGCTGGAAAGCACCTTATGACAAAGAACCCCAACAAAATATCTGTAGGGTGCAACACTTGCCAACACTTCCCCATTAAGGCTGCAACTAACAATTATTTTTATTGTCCATGAATGTATAGTGAACAAATCAAATTTCATATTACATACATAAATTACATATTATTTCATTCAATGATCAGTAATATATTTGAGAAAGTTTATTCACAGGATAAACCCGTTGAGCTGTTGCAACTCGTTTTTGAGGGGATCCCACACACATCACTTTCAAAAAAAAAAAGTACAACCCAATAAAGCACAAACTTTGACATTAAATGAATTTTTAATGTAAAAATCAGTTATCTAAATCCCATTTTTCTATTGTCATGTATTGTCCTTACTCACTTGTTTCTGCTCAAGGCTTAATTCTGTTCTACTGAAGCCTATATCCCAGCATGCACCGGGTGAAGGACAGAGAAGAACGCTAAACTTTAAAGCACAACTTTAAAATAGCCAGACACTGGTCATATTCACACATTTTCTCAGATAACTTGCATTAACTTTTAAGCTCAAAACAGATTTTGTAACCAGAAAACAAAGCTGACATATGAATATACAATTAGGTTTGCACTAAAAGAACTGACAGACAAACAATGTACCTCTGATACATCAGTTAACACCACACAATACTCAGTGACAACTTTGAAAGGAAGAATTCTGACTACATGACACAGTCAGCAACAAAGAGCCATGAAAATTTAACAGTTTCTTAGCGACAAAAGTAGATGTAGATAGCCTACTTTCTTTCTGGCAAGAATAAAACAAGAACATAAAGACCTTGGCTTGATTATGTACTGCTGCCAGTTTTCTTAAGATCATGCATTTAAAAGCAGGCGACTGTTGGTCGCTTGCAGTTGTGTTGTACCTTTGGAGGCCCAGAGAAAAAGTTTCACGATTTGTACAGCCTGAATTGTACAGCAGATGCATGCTCTTGTAGTCCTTTGTTATGGCTACTGTATGGCCTTTTTTCACAGTAGGAAACCGGCACGATTGCTGTGGTTCTCACGCATATACTCGCATGCGTGCACACAATATTGCCTGCATTCACCACCATTTGACTTTTCATTAGTCTCATAAATATTCAGTGAAAAAAACAAATGCCTCATCCAGACACAGCATGCATTCTCACAGTTGGAAGCTAAACACTGATCATAAAATATCCACATGATCTATAGTAACAAACAACTAGAAAACAGCAGCCAGATCAACAGTATAGACACTAACCGGTCAGTTAGGAATTAATTCAGTCAGCCAGCCAGTGAGAAATTTTATCAGAGTCAAACATCAGCCAAGAGAGAAAACTTGGATGTATGCCCCCTGTTGTTTCACAGTAAGGGCGGGTTGTATTGAATGAGAATGAAATGACCATGGCTGGCTGAGGTCAGACCACATGACCAGACACACTGCAGGAATGCTGTTCACACTTCTCTCTATCTGGCCTGGGCTCGGGGGGGAATGAATTTCAGATGTGTAAAATGACATTCCTATGGGTTTGTGAAATTTTATTACTGTGCTACAGCTGACAAGAGAGGAGAGTCTGCCCCACTGTATAAGCTCTGATCCGCTAAAACAATCATGTATAGCTCCCAGGATAATAACTTATAAAAGTAGTGAAAGATGGTGATTCTGGGGAAGGGGGGTAAATCAATGATTTGGAATTGATGTATTACTGTAAAATAAATCTCCCTGGGACTAGAAGTTCTAACAAATCTTGAGTCAACCAACACAGTCACATATTCACTGTCACCAGAGCAACTCCAGACTGTTTGTACAGTCATATGAAGTGCAGTGAGAATGACAAATCAATCAAGAAACTGAATGCAACTCCCTTGAAAAACACTGGGAGTTATATACTACAAAGGAGAAAAGAAGAAAAGAATGATTCACAGTGCAGCATGATTTCAGTCAACATTTGGAGAGATTTCAGGCCGAATAAACAGTTCTCACGACTGTATATCTTGTATGAAGCGAGTTACTTGGATATTATCCATAATCATTAATTTGGAAAACGTGTTATTAGCCTGCTTATAATAAATAGCTACTGCAATCCTCCATTAAGGACATACATATATAGAATAAGAAACTTTACAACAAAATACAGATACAACAGGCTGAAAAATTATATAAAAGGCATAGCAGTATATTGAGAGGTTCAAATTCCACCCCCATAAAGGTCACGGCAGAGTCACTACAGAACTCCACAGACACGCAGGAATACTATGGGAGTAGGGGGGAACAGGGATGGCTGTCACATGGGTTAGCTGTGTAGCAGAATGGAAAAAGTACTGACCAAGTGGTAGCCTGAGGGTACAATTTGTCCTCGATTACAAATGCTATGACCTCTGTGCTTGTGTGCAACTTGTATGCTATATTCACTTGTATCAGGAATTCAGACCGAGGAATATGCGCAAACCGATGAAATATGTTGTTTAGGCCTGGCTAAAGAATATGCATGTAAATGGTACACAAGTTGTGACACTGTCCTGAGCTTCATACTGTTCATTATCTGCTGTTAAAATACTGTAATATACATCCCTTGAGACTTAAGATAAAGTGCTATTCTCATAGCAAATCCAAACAAAGCAAAGAATCGGTTTCTTCCACAGTTCTAACACTCTGAGAAATGCACTATGGGGATGTGATCATATACGGTACACACCAACTTCCCTCTTGCTTACTGGAGAAGTTTACTTTGTGCAACACTGGGGATTTTACAGCAAACTAAACCCTTTCCTTTAAATCAGCAAATAAAATGAAAATGAAACAATAGATCTTAAGTTTAAACATGTGACACTGAACAAAATAAATATGTTTTTAGAGGACAGATTTTAATTTAGCAGTCATTTATTTAAACAGAGAAAACAGAGATTATTCAAGCATTTTCTGTTAACATTATTGTCTAATTTCCCACAGTATGAGCCTTTTTTGAGCGAATCTTCTCATTTTATATCCATCCCTCATTAGTGTTATGACTCGCCCCGGTAGCAGAATAGATTGTACTGTTCCAGTGTATTTGCATTTGACATTACTTTGCATAATGGGTCACTGAATGGTATGTTTAATGGACCATCAAGGGTAGACAAATACAGCAAATAGAGGTGAGATATCCAGCATAAACAACTAATGAATTATAGTTGCTAAAACCAATAGTGTTACCACCATCCCTAGTCTCCCCAAGCATCATAAGAAACACAGTGCAAAAATGTCACAGCAGTGTCACTATTGAGGACCACAGAGTCCTTATAGGAATATTATGGTGATTTTTCATGCAGTGTAGAATAATAGCTGTAACTCCATCCATCTGTCTGGAGAGCATCAATCACACCATCACTCTGACAACATGATGGCTGCTTTCCACCAGTCTTGTCCAGCCTCATTTGACTTAGACCTCATTTCCAAATGGACACTGATTGATTGAGGCGATGACACACCTCACTCGGTTTATGGAGCCTACTGGCAGACCCTCCTCCATCACCTTGTTCATGTGGGATTACCTATCCTCTTTCTCACATTCACTGTGTGCTGAAAGGTCAGATACCATATATTTCATAATAAGCATATGCAAATTGTTATTGGCATCCTCCTGATATTGAGTTGCAGACCCCCTTTGCAAAAGCCACATCTCAGTTGTCTCAAAGCTCAGTGATCCATCTGGAACCAGTCTGCTTTTCTACAGGATATCTACATCCCCTCATTTGTAATTAGTATAGATTTAATAAGTAATCAAGGATAATGATTTTATCTCGATTCACTTCATCAGTCTACTTCAGGAGAGAGAAGTGCCTCTGATGGCTTCAGTATGTTTCTAGAAACAGTCTGCTTTAAAACCTAGAGTCCAAAAAGGGAAGATGCCCACTATGAGACTGAACATACCTGCAGACAAATACCCGATACACTCAGTCAAAAAAGCAGAACTCGATATATTCAACTACCGCAGGTCGACAGCAACTTCTAGGCTCAGGTGGCAGCGAGGGTGACAAGGAAGCAAGTGCCGAGGAAATCGTGCAACTTTTTTTTTTTTCTTTAAATTCAAGCCCTCGCATTGTTTCAAAACCCGATCTACACCTACAGTGAGTGCTTTCAAATATCACAGTAAACACATACTAAACTCCAGTTTAGGAAATTCTGCAGTTTTACCGCAGCAAATAAAATTACCATAATGTCACTAAACTCTACTGAGAGTCACGCCGGTCCCTACATTTTATATGGTATGAATGTTTTAGGAATTATAACACGCACAAAGTGGATACACGGACGGACTTGTCTTACCGGTGCTGTATCCGCCGAATCTGCACCAATGCACTGTGTGATCTCCTCTTTCACTCCGTGGCTTCTGCGGGATGCTCTCGCTTCACTGTCCGATTTTATCTGCTGCCTTCGTTGCATTCGCGCTTGTCTCTCCTCTGCCCCGAGAAGACCGAAAACGCATCGATTGGCTTTGGGACCGACGACGCAAATTCCGCGGTGTACCAATGGCTGTCGGTGCGCACGTCCCCCTGGCTCCCCCTGTCCTCACCCCGCTTGACTTCCAGCCGGAGAGAGACGCCGTATGGATCGGCTCCTGTTAGGATAGCTTAATTAGTCTCTCTCTCTCTCTCTCTCTCTCTCTCTCTCTCTCTCTCTCTCTCTCTCTCTCTCTCTCTGTACCGCCCCCATCACTCTGATGTGATTGACGCCCTGATGTGTTTGTAGTTGAGTGCCTCCCTAATGAAGCACTTCATCTACAGTGATATACCAAATGTGCCGTGCAATACGAAAAAATGTCTTCACTGACAGTTATGATTAAAAATTTAGGCTCACACGAATTTATTTTCATGGTTGTAATTCAGTCTACTCATCTGGAAAAAAAAAACTCTAGTAATCCAATAGCAAATTTTAGAGGGATTCTACGCCCACACAAAAATGCTGTACAACCTAAAGCCACTATGTGAGTAGGCCTACTCTTAAAATACAGGAATTTCAGAAAAGGACATATTGTCCAAATGTGTTGTGAGATTAAACTACAGTGTTTTGCAAGGCTGTTTTTACATGGTGTGACTGAAATGCAACTGAGTTCCATAGCAGAGCCATTCAATAAACATCCTGAATTAATTGAGTTTATGTCATCATTTGGACTATACTGTATGGGTTTGGTGACACAGCAACAGTAAAAGTTTCGTTTGCAACCTGCAACTAATTAGCACCATGCAAAGCCAGCCTAGGGTCACTACACCTTATTATTAAAGCACCACAGTTATTCTATAAATCCCCACAGGAACATCGCAGGAATCTTACAGCAATTGTCCATTGGCAAATTGTCTTGCAGCAGTTTCGCCAAGATCTTGTAGTATTTTGTTGCAAATGTAACATCATAAAGCTATTCAAAAGTCAGCCCCAAAACCCCCTGTCTACGTGAGCGCATCTTACAACAACTTCTTGTTTCATCAACAACTTCTTGTTTCAGGAGTTTCAGGAGATGCAGCTGAAAACCTGCCAACTATACATTTGTTTATCTGCTGTATCCCCTGGGCCCCTGGAAAAAAACGACCATCTGCTGCTGCTGGGGCTTCTCGGGGCCTGCTCTGTCGTGTTGTTTTGTATTATATTGTGTTGAATGCTGTCGTTTCATTGCAGTGCTGTTGTAACCAAATGCTGTTGTATTGCACTGTATTTCAACACAATGCAATGCAGCACAAGAGTGGAGAATGAAGAAATAGAGAGGATATGGGTGTTTTAATTTCAGTCAAGTGCTTTTACGAATAGAAAATAAATCTTGTGAATATTTAAGGCTTTGGTGTGAGTATTCAACAATGCAAGAGGGATCTTTATATTTACACTTTACAGTATACTTTATGTTCATTTAGATTTCAAAAGTAGAATAAATCTATGCTGAAATCTGTGCTTGTTGAGTGTTGTGTTAACAAAGTGTTAAAGAACGCTGTGTTGTGTTTGCATAGCATTTTGTTGTATTCCAGTGTGTTTCATCATATTTCATTGTATTATGTTATGTTGCATTGTATTGTATTGCACTGGGTTGTGTTTTGCTGTATTGTATTGTATTATGTATTTTTTTGTGTCGCTTTGAATTGTGTTATGTTGTGCTGTTTTGCCTTTGATCTCTGTTGCATTAAATTGTGTTGCATTGTGTTATGTTTAAGGACAGATTCTTCGGTCAGTTTGAACAATTTTGATGCCTTGGTTGTTACCAGGCAACGGCTGTCCCAGAACAGAGATGAATGGGTGTCCCTGGGCTTTTTCTCTTTTTTCTCATCTCTGTCTTTACCTTCATCGTTCTTTCTTTCTTTCTTTCTTCCTGTCTTTCTCTCAGTTTCTCTGTACACCCACACGCACACACCCATACACACACATACAGATACACACACACACACACACACAGTGTTAAGAATGAACAAAGCATGATTTCATCAAGTTATTTTCTCCAGCAAGGAGGATACCTCTAACCTACCAGGCAGAGTTGTTACAGGTTTATGGACACACTACATCTTCTGACACACGTGGACACTTTCTGTGTTGTACCCTGGAGTCATTGGGTTTTTCTTTTGTCATCCATCTTGCCCTAGCAAATCAGCCAGAGTTGATCAGTCCACATGTTTCCATGTAGTATGTGCAACACTCGTCTCTGAAGACTTGTGTTGGTTCTAATAGCCCTTGCATATACCTGGGGCCATGGGGGTCCTGCACAGAGATGAGCCTGCAAACACTGTGCAGCTCACTTTAATGGGTGTACATGCTACCCATACCTGTGGCACTCATCCACCTTGTCATAACCAGTCTGGCCATTTACATCATGCTGGCCTCCTCCATCCAGTTCTCCTAGGGACCAGACAGTTCCAGGATGAACATGTGAAGCATCAAAATGATATCTGCTGACATCAGTTCAGGTTTGTATCAGCTCAGCTTGTAGTGTGAAAAATTATCATCCTCTCTTTCTCTCATCTGCCTTGATATTTCAGACAGCAGCAAAATGTCTAGACTCAGTGTGGTCATTCTGGCGGCTTCTGGGCTTTTGATCTATCTCCCAGTCCAAATTTCAGCTCGGAGTCTTGCATTGCTCTCAAGTGGCATTTCTCTTCTGCTCTGATAAAAATCAATGACTTGCCTTGCTTGAAGGAAAAGCTTGCTTTGGGTTACACCTTCCTGTAAGTGTCTCCTTGAAGCCTTCAGCTTCTTCTTGTAGGCGTACGGTTAGGATTCTTTTCCCAAGACTTGAGGCAAGAGTTCATTTGAGATCTAATTTATAGTAAGACCGTGTAGTCAAGGCTTTGAGATCTGGGACTTAATGGTGCCAATCATTCTCTGATTGCAGCATCAGATAAAGCCAACCATTAATACCCCCCTTAATATTTTATATATTAATTCATCCACTTCTTGCAATCGTCTTTTTTCTTCACTCTCTATTTGCCTTCCTTCTCTCAAACACTCACATTCAGTAAAAACCGGAGCAAATGCACACACTCAGTGTAAACATTATGTGTTGCAGACATATACCAAGGGAATCTTCTTTATGAGTGCATTGCACACACACTGTATAGTAGCAGTGCACGTGCTAAGAGCATACAACCCCTAACCTCTCCGCGGGATATTAGTCCATACAAATGAATGCCTCTTCTCATTAATGGTTTGTTAATTGCAAGTACTGGGAGCAGGAGGCGCAGATGTTTGTAATTTATTTGCAAATTGTAGGTTCCCTTTGTTAATGCTAGAAACACTCTTGGCTAATTCACAAATTGGGGAGGCAGTTTGAGTGCATTTCTAACACAGGTGAACAGAGAGGGAAATTAAACCACTCGAGTTGGACACAGTTTCATGGCTGATTTCTTCTGCATCCCATTAAAACCCGAATACATAATGTTCCCTTTTGTTATGCAACTAGCTCACAAACAGCCGATCTGTATTCAGTATTCGTGTTTCTGTATTTGGAAGGAAAGAGAGAAGACTTCACAGAAAATAATACTAGGATAAACAACCCTTACATGCTGAATATTGAAGAACTTCTAAATAATTTATCAACTGTTCACACCTGAGTTTCTGTCCATCAAGCCTAGGGCCTGATTTTTTTTTTTTTTTTTCTGACCAGCTGGATTGGTATCTAATGCTCCCCATGCTACTCCTTCTCTCTTGGTGTCTCGTGGGAAGTCTTTACCAAGGTTTGGAGCAGCCATTATTGCTACTGTACTGCATAAACAGCACACAGGTGTCTGTTTGAATGTATCACCCGTCAGCAGTTGCCAGGGACAAGCATGGAGTCCAGCTTTAATGGAGCCAGATCGAACCGTCTGCTCATTTCATCAGGCATCGTCACATCAACAGGAGTGAAAAACAAGACAGAGGAAACACCGTAGTTTCTCTATACAGATCTTTAATCAATGTTAGAAAACAGAATGCAGTCAAGAGTTTTTATCTTTTTTTTTTTTTTTTTCAATCAGAAGCGTATAGAGCTCTTTAGCTCTCGCTAGTGTTTAGAAAGTGCGATGGGCTTGGGAGTCACAAAATGTGAAGCTACAAACATCCTCCAGAGAAGGTATTGAATGTCATGTCAGGCATGTCAGTTGTGAGGCATACAGTGTTTTCCCTTGTTAAGCAGTCATGTCTCACAATATCTGGATATCAGCAATTTAAAAAAAAAAAAAAAAAAAAAGAAAAAAAAAAGAAAAAAAAAAGTCAGACTTATTTTAGCTGGAGGCACTGACTGTGATTTCAAAATATATCAATGACAGCCATTCTGAAGTGTGCTAATCAAACAAACAGCAGGAAACACACTGATAATAAATTGTTGAAGTCTTTGGAACAATTGACAGTGACAAGAAATAAAACATGAGGCCACTGGTCCACCATAGAAAAATGGACTCAGTTCTCAAACAGACTGCTGTTTGTGTTAATGAGAAATATACACTGTGTGTGACAGGCACTTACGAATGTGTGTATAGAAAAAGCCCTCTCCATTACAACAAAATAGATATGGCCTAAAAACAAATGTATAGGCTACATGTATATAACATTCAGTATGTAAAAATGATTAACAAATTGATAGTATGAACTCTTGCCAGTATTATTTTCTTTATCAGCTGCAGGTAGGCATAAAGCATGTCAATTTTCCCCCCTCTGGACCATTCACACAATAATTCAGTGGAGAGGCACACATCTGTGATTTTCACTAAACAGTGCTTTCTTGATTGCCTTGGTTGGCATCCGTGTGTCATGACGCTGTACAGCACGTATCAAAAACTACACTTCAGTGGTGAATATTTTACAGTCTTAAATGGTCTTTGGTGAGAATGTAAACAATTGCACCAGGACATAGAGTAAGGCTTTATAGTCTTGCAGCAAAATGATAAAACAAATTATAACACCTCCATACATATATCAATACCTTTACCCGATTAGGAGCCCTACCACTGGCTGTCAGATCGACAACGGATTAAAACAACTTGTTCTGTCCTGCTATTACATTGAAAATAGCAATAGTGCTCATGATAAGCAAGTTACATTTCACCAGAGCAAATTCCCCCTTGAACAGTAAGGACTGAGAGAATGCAGAGAGCATTGCAGTGAAGATTACAACAGAATTATTCATGAGGATCCCTTTATGATATTAACTGAGGCTTAATGCATTAGCAGATAACTGCAGCTGGTTTGGGGGGGGTTGCAACAAAGTTGAGACAAGTTAAAATAAAGCAGTTAAGGTGGAGAGTGATGGAGATATAGCATAAAAGGGATACGGGTGTGGTTACATCCAAGTCTCTCTGGTCCCAGACACAAGGCACAGGAATTGGAGACACAGAGCTGTCTGTAACCCCAAATCCCCCTATGAAATAATATAAGCATCAGCTTGATAATACGCCCATTTGTTTTTAAATTATGGGCCCTACACATATGTAACATGCACCACTGAGTGCAGGAGACATTTATTTCGCCCCTCGGTCTGCAGTCTATCCATCTATCTATCCACCTATTCATCCATTCATCCTCCCATCCATCCTTCCATAGCCGACAGGCACTCTACCACTGCTCCCAGCTGAAGTCGTCTCCTCCTCCGAACACGACAAAGAAACCAAGGATGGTGAGGAAGATGACAGTGTTACCCGCCATCACCAGACCGCAGGCGCCCCACTGAATCTGCAGGAGAGAGATTTTTAATTTAGCCAGAAAAATTTTCTGTAGTGATCAGCAGGTTTACATTTAGACCCATGCTGTGTGTGTAAATTTGTCTCTAATCTCCCTCTAAAAATATCATCTCTCTGCAAAAATCCAACAACTACTGCAAGAAGGTCAACAATAAAGTTAGTTTTTAATTTAGTCATATTAGGTTATAAAAGCATCCACCTTATGCTAGCGGGCATTACTTAGAAAAGTTGCAACTCACCGCTTCCTTGCGGGCTAGGATGATGGGAAGCCCGAAAGCTGATACTACGATGCCAGTAGTGAAGAAGTAAGCCAGCTCCCTGCATGCATTGCTGCTGGCATCAGTGTCATCGCCGAGGCGTCTGGCTATGAAGGTGGGGATGGGGCTTAATACGTAGAAAATGAGCACAAACAGCGGCCAGTATACCCTGCAAAACAAGTGTGGAACTGTTAAAGTGCAATAATACACTTCCAGGCAAGGCTGCAGAGTGTAACAGGAGAAGTGTTGGATATTCCAGGCTGCTCAGATCAAGTTATTGCCTCTTTCTTAGACAGCTTACCCATACTGTTCCAGTGCACAGCCCAGCAGAAGAAATGTTAGTCCAATGGCACCACTGAAGGACAAAGCAACTAGTGCTAAAAGAGGAGACACAAAATGATATATTGATACACAGTAACACAGCACTTGTTATGCTAAGTAAACATTTAGGTGAGTTTAAAGTGAAAAAGAAACTTGTTGGAAGTTAGGATGACACTACATAATCATGCTAACCATCCATAATCATCAAGTGTTTATATCTTTGAACAATGTTGTAAAGAAAGTTTCGGAGATGATTCAGCAAAGCCAGATGTCGTATTGCTGAAAAACTACAGGCTAATAAAAAGTAGTTGCTGAGACACTTTGGATGAACAAAGACATTTGGTGTACTGAACGTGAAAACTGCTGGCCACGGAGCGACGTAAATACAGCGCATAAAAATAGTTACCTTTAACACCGGCCATTGCAATAAAAAAAAAATATTCCTTATTTACGCCCCCACTTTTGGTCTTTTGTGTATTGTTTATGTGCTCGACCTCCCGTTCTTGCTCTCGGCCGACCGACTTCCTACTTCCTCTTGTCGGTTTTCCCTTTCTTGCTCATCAGGTGACTTCCTTAAAGGTGCAGTACGTCAATTTTCTGCTCTGCCTCCAGCTGGACCCTCTGCCTTGACTCACGTCATTTACCCCCACTGGCCCATCCCACAATGCAACAGTTCACATATACTGCAATTAACAGTTTGTGTATTTTCTTTCTAATAAATAAATAAATAAATAAATAAAACAAAACACAAGAGGAGAAAAAATAGCCTACAGTAGCATAGTGCAATTATCTTAAATTATATAGTTTAAGGACAGTTTAAAAAAAAAAAAAAAAAAAAAAAACATAGTACCAATAATTTGTTTTCATACTTTGTGCCAATAATAAAGTTGTTATCAGAGAAGTATATAGGAAGCATTATTTTTGCATTTAACCAGACCAACAGAGGATGATCTGACAGCCAAGACTTCTGAATGGGCAGCTAGGGTTTCATTTGTGCTACTTGGTTAAATTAATAAGTACATAAATAAAAATCGAACCAATAAATATTATTGTTTTGTTTTTTGTTTTTTTTTTATTAGGAATAACCTTTTGAGATCTCATTTTCAAGGGAGTCCTCAACAACAATAATACAGTACAAGCCAATACCAAGAATGAAAAAAAAAAAAAAAGAAAAAAAATCAGATGCTTATTCTTAGTATGTGAGTAATATAAATCAAGTTGCAAATTTACTACTGTAGATATGTTCAGGTGATGTACAAGAAGTGATTCTCTTTTTTTATTCAGATGTTTGATCCATGATTTTTCTAGTTTAAGTAAAGACAATACAGAGTAACTACATGTAAATAACTGAAATGACATGAATGCAATTGTGCAAATTAATAAAAATCTGGATTTATTACTGATATAAAATATGAGAACTTTCCTCTTCTCATTACAAAACATAATGTTTTTCAGAATGCTTTGAAGCATTTTTAGCTTTGAAAATGACAACTGTTGAGAGGTTGTGAGGAGTAACAATTTCAGTCCATGACATTTAGTACTTTTGATGTGGATCATCTGTTCAAAATACCTTTCAAAATTATATACTTCATTGATCTTTTTTTCTCCCTTTGAAATTAACAAACCCACAATAAAAGAAGACCACAGAGTGGACCATGAGTGAAATTCTCTGTCTGTTCAGGTTGAGCTGAATATGGAGATGAAACTGGGAGAGAGACATAGTGGGCTGCTTCAAAGGGCATCAGTGATCACAGAGCAGGACCAGCTGTTAGAGGACTAATGCTGGCGCTGTCCAGGCAGCCAGATGGAAACTGTGCAGCAAAAGGAGTTAAGTTCCTTTCAAACCAGTATTACAACCTGCATGTTACCTCATTCAAATTGTAGTACATGGTGGCATAATCCTTTAGATCGCTCAAGCCTGGTAATGCAGGCTGAAAACCCGCACCCGCTTTTGGGATACTTTGCCTGCCTAAAACTATTTATTTTGATTCTATTTATATTCATATAATATTGTAATGTTGATTATCATATTGCATAATGTATATTTTGAAATGAGCGCCATGGGAAATTTTGACGCTACACGAACAGAACAAAGAGCAATTTACAAATGGAAATTTAACTACCTTATCATTTATAACCATGACTCAGCATTATCAACATACATTTATCTAAAACATCTTCATCAAACTATCATTTGTCCTTTTAAGTGTTAGGACTAAGAAGTAAGAAAATGTAAGCCAAGTTATTAATCTGTTATATTTCAAAATGCACCTGCAATCTGCAGCCTTTTTCAGAAGCAGGTAACATTACCATTTGTTTATTTGTGTGTGTGTGTGCGTGTGTGTGTGTCACACATTCCTCCAGCTCCCTGCCATCCCACACACTGAACCTCAATTTCAGCAGGTCATTATTCACTGAGTGAGCTTTAATTCCCTGTATGAAGAAGTATGAATGAATCAAATAATAATTTGAGCCTGTACAGTGGGACAGACTGACTTCATTACTTTGAAAATGAGCACTGGGTGTATGCTGGAAGCAGTTGGCGTTCAAGGGAAGATAAATTGGTTTCTGCTCCTGGGCTGTACACTTGTTTGATTAGTTTCTGTGAGCTCAGAATGCAAGGGCCTCCTTTCCAGGAAACCACAGTCTTTAAATCCTGAGTCATAGTTGCATTTCGCTGAAAAGTATGGGAATAGTCAATGAAATGAAAAAAGTATTGATGTTTGCGCAAAGAAGGAAATGAAACCGATACCACCGGGTCATGCGCTGCCCTTGATAGAACATAATGTCATGACGATTTGTTTTCATCTCCAACATTACTGATGATTTCAAAACAGAGCTGTATGCTACCAGTGATTCAGACTTATGAAATCTAAAGCAGATAAAGATTAAATCTAAAGCACAGACATTAGAGATGGTGATCAGACGGAGCACACAGTGTGGAGCTGGACAGACTCTGCATCACTTTCAGGTGAATGACTTAAGACTGAGGCATACTTGCTGCATACTGTGGAAAAACTCACAAACCATACATGAACAAAATAAGCAGCAGTTTATTGTGATTCACTGACAGACACTGAATATATTTGAGCTAAAATGCAACTATTGTATAGCAGGTTGTGAATATTTATAGATTCTCAACTGAATCTCAGTTTATACAAAAATCTGCATATGCGTGCCATTTCATGAGGAAGAGGGGACATTACATTTGCGATCATGGTATAACATATAGGAAAAATCATGTGATGACTGACGGGCCACTTCTACCTGTTCTGTTATGGAGCTGGGATATTTTCAGAGAGATAGTTGCCAGGGGTCCCAGCATCACCTGTCCCAAACACAGAACAAAGAGTTACAAACCTGCTTTTGAAGACAGATTTTTTTTTTTTTTTTTTTTTTTTTTTTTTTTTTTTTACCAAAAACGTGAAAATATCTCAACTTAATTCCATTCCAAAATGTGTGACATGTTTTCTTTTTAATAGTCATAGATGATGCAAATCATTCATGAACCAGTTTGAGCCTCATGTATGAGATCATCCCTGTTTCATCTTGTTCACACACAAATTGCAATGGAGCATCTACAGTAAGTGAAACTGTTGATGAAGTAATCAAACTAAATTCATCATACTTCAAGTTTTTCAATATTCAAATATATGTGTGTGCATTCTAAGATATTGTACATAAGCTCCTTCATTCAAGACTTTGGCTCCGAGTTAGAAACCTTGCCTGTGTGTCTTGGAAAATGTGCTCTTTCTCATAGCTGTCTATGTAAATTCGAACCGTTGCGCCGCCACTTCCTGTCCCACTGAGCCTGTAGATGATGCGAGAGCCATCAGAGAAGATTATCCGCAGGCCCTGCAGCAAAAACAACATGCACAGTGTTAAAAGTTCTCAGGGGGGCAATTCATGGTCCACACATGCAGCTCAGGCACAAGCAGAGAACTGAGCAACACCAGCTCGGTGAGGGTGTCAAATGCTGAGAGACCCCAAGATATATCCCTGGTAATGTATCCAAGCATATCAGAAAATGTGTGAATAACAAGTTTATGATATTAACAGTTCTCTCCTCCATCTAGTCAGTTCAAGGTTTGTCTGCCCTGTACCTGGTTCCTTGAGATGGTACTGTGTATTGGGTCTGTGTACTCAAAGTTGTCTGCTTTTTCCACTTGGTAGATTTTGTCTCCCACAGCAAACCTCTGTCCCACGAAGGACTTGTCCACCATCAAGATCTCCAAGTCTTCCATCATCTCACAGGCTACATCTAGGTCTACATCCTCATAGTCATATCTGGATCAAGCAACAATAACAGTGACAACAAACGACAGAATTTGTGCTGTATGGATACATTTTGTAACAAGATAAGGCTGAGAGCGGCCTCATCTTATTACTGCACAGCAAATGTTTCAGTATTAAATTTAGATTTTTCACTGGCTGCTATTTGAAGTTGACAGCTGTTGGCTGGAAAGTTGTTTGACCATTCATATTGCTGATGTGGTTGTAGCCTGGCTGTTCAAAACTATCACAAGGGGTGTAGTGACTGTGACGCAGGTGGATGCATAGAGGAACTGGCATAGTTTTATATGATTTGATTAATTTTGCTACATCCAAAAAAAAAAATTTGCTACATCCAAAAACAAACAAACAAAAAAAAAAAAAAACAAAGGGTACCTGCATCTAAGCTCTTTGCTTACTAATAGATTATATTTGTTGAAAATCAACAATGTGCAGGGTGCTGTGGACATTTTGGGTGAATAAAAGGACATTTTTTCACTCTTTAGCGTAGTGATAGCACCAAAATTTCCATTTCTTTACATCTTACTGCTAAGAGCGTTTGTATATACAAGACTAGAGACACAATTTGTAACATCACAGTCCCTGATTTATCTCCCTTGCATGGATATTTATTTGTTTTGCCAATTTACAGTTTCATTCATAACACAGGGCAATGCTTTGAAGATATGCAATGGAATATATTTTCCACTAGGTGTCAGCCAAGTCCACACTGAGGGTTACTGGTCCTGCTGGGACTGTAGATTGTCCTGCCTCTGTATCTAGCCACAGCTTACCTGGTGAAGTAGTTTCTCCCGTATTTTAGCCAGTGGTCCTTTACAATATCCTCCACACTTTGCCTCCTGGTAGCCAGGATGGACAGCCATGCCAGCACAGCCCAAATCCCATCCTTCTCGCGAATATGATCTCCACCTACCATGGCAAGAGATGGATAATTTGAAATGAGGGTTGCAGTGCACTGCACAAAAATATAAAGCCGCAACTATATGCTGTGGTTATTTTGCCCACCATAAGGGTTCAGGTCAGGAGGTGTCATTTTGTTTTCTATTATAAACCGTGACCTTGTGAAGCCCTTTGAGACTGTAAACAGTGATTAAGGGCTATAAATAAACTTAAACTTAAACTTGAACTTGAACGTCAGTTTGTTGGCCTGAAATTCCCAGGATTACTTCTGAGTTTAATGGAAGGAATATTTCCAGACTATAGGTTTCTACCAGTTAAAAGGAAATTTCTGCCATCTGCACCGCTCGCTGAAGAGATACCTGTACCAAAGCTTTCCTCTCCACACAAAGACAGGCGGCCTGCGTCCATTAGGTTTCCAAAGTACTTCCACCCAGTGGGAGTTTCATATAGCTCTATTTTTGTTGCTTTGGCTACTCTGCAAGAAATACAAGGACAGTAAGAGTATGAAACGGTGTACTTGTGCAGTTGCATCTGGTGTATATATCTAAAGCTTTGGTGTGATTGGCATGATTAAATGTTATTCACAACATCTGTAAAGTACTGTAGATTTGACCTAGCCCTAGTTGGTGAGTAAAGAACTACTTTGTCACAGTTAATATGTGAATGTCAGGCCGAGGCCTTACTTGTCTAAGGCTGCGCTGGTGGGCATGCTGCGGGCGAAGCCTCTCACCCCCGTTTGCTGGAAGTAAGGGATGCAGAAGATGTTATCAGCGATCACAGCCACCGAGTCAGATGGGGTGACGAAGAAGCCGTGCTTACCCAGGATCATGTTACGATCCTGGAGAACCAGACAAGACAGACAGGGGTTAGAGCAAAGAAAGGCCCCAGGTCAGGAGTGGTTCATATCTTTGGAGCCTTGAATGTGAAGAATCCATTCATGGTAGCTGATGCATTTACACACCCCATCACCATCAAATGCTGCACCAAAATCATACTGTCCATCCCGCATGGCATCAACCAGATCTGCAGCGTAGGTGAGGTTCGGGTCTGGGTGTTGACCTCCAAAGTCCTCCATGGGGACACAGCTGATAGCAGAATTAGCAGGGGAGCCCAGCTCCTCACAGAATATCCTCCTCACATATGGACCTACCACTGGGCAGCAGACGGAGGTGACAGAGAGAGGGATGAATAAAGACTGAGAAAGGCCTGACTACAGGATTAGTCATGGACTTGTGCAAATCAGACTGGTGGTTCTAAGAAATAACTTTATTAGCATTAAGAAAAACCTCTGAAAGAGCTCTGCTGCTATACATAATATTGTGTTCCAATCCTTTAAAAAAAATTGAAACTGGAAAATTATAGTTGTGCCTAAGGCCATAATTGAGTGGCTGCAATAGAGAGAAAGGCAAGGGTCACTGCGGTAGATGGGTGACAGCGGTGTGTGGTATCTTGTTAAAATACGAACCCTATCAGTATCAGTGCATGTCATGACTTGCCTTCCTGTTAGAGGAGCTTATTGTGTGTCTGTGTGTATTGATGGCTGTGTGTGTGTGTGTGTGTGTGTGTGTGTGTGTGTGTGTGTGTGTGTGTGTGTGTGTGTGTATGTATGTGTGTGTGTTTGTGTGTTCCACCTCTGGTTTCAGTGTTATCACTCAGGGATTCTTTAAATGGCTTTGGGATCAGTTTCAGTTTAGTAACCTAATCATTCTGAAGTAAACAGTTTCTACAACCGCATGTCACCTCTCCCCAAGTCCTAGATCATATAACACTTTCAAGGATACAGCACTTTTGAAGACTTCGTTGGATTTCTGTATCAGTTGGACATATTGTGCTAATCTTTATCATTGTTATGAATGTGGCAAATGGAGTCAAATGGGTCAACTCAATACTGAAAAGCACTTTTTGTCCATAGAGTAATTGTTTAATACTCAGACTAAGAGTCTTGATATTGAGAGGCCAAACAAATTCTCACACACTGAGCAGAGGCTGATGTACCTTGTCTTTCACTGTTGAGTTACCAGAGGCTTCATGCAAACAAGTGACAAACAGGATGCTCATGAAGATGTTTGGTTCTGAAAACATCTATAATTCACAAATAGTTAAAATCATTTTAACTCTGAGCCTCATTTCTGTTTCAGTTTCAATATTATTTAATAGATTATCTTTTGGGTATTTTGGCTTTTATTAGAAAGAAAGCAAAAAGAGACAGGAAGGATCGTTCATGTGTAAAATCAGCCCCCTGATGCTTTCCAGATGCTATAGATCATATCTATTTAAGCCAACAGAGTAAAAGTTCTTTTAATACAAAAATAGCATCTGCACATTTTTTTCCCCCATTTTTTTTTATATACAGCAAAACAGAGAATATCCCTGAGAGATGAGATGCTCTTGGCCAATGAAGACAGCCTGACTGATTGGTTAAAGAAAGGAGCAGTTTTCTCTCACCTCCATGCATGCCATCTAGTCTTATTTTGATGTGATTCTCTCCAGACAGCAACTCCTTCAGTGCAGCAAAGTCAAAGATGTTCCTCAGCAGATTGGCGTAAGATTCCACTGAGTCCACAATCTCCACTGGGAATAACCAAAAAATGACACACACACACACACACACACACACAGTCGTGCTTCCATCACTTCAGAGGACATTACATTGACTTACATTCATCTCCTGGAGATTTATCCTAACCACTACCTGCCTAACCCTAACCCTAACCCTAACCTTAACGCAACCCTAAAGTTATCTTAGCTTTAAATCAAGTCTTCACCCTAAAATTAATGATTTTCACTTATGGGGACTTGCTTTTTGTCCCCATGCATCATTGCCCCATGCCCCATTGAACCTGTGCATCATCATCAGAAGTTTCCCAGTTCGATCCCTGACTCTTCTGGAGACCAAGTTAAAGCTTCACTGAGCAAGACATCGAACCCCTACCTGCTCCTGATGTGCAAGGTCACACTCTGGATGGCATCCTCTGTCTTTAGTGTGTGAATTGGTAAATGTGAGACATACATTGTGAAGCACCTTGAGAGGCTGGTAGACCAGAAAAATGCTATGTAAATGCAGTCCCATTTACATTTTATGCTTATGCTTGACATCAAAAGCATGCAAAAATGTATCATTATGTTTCACAGGCATTCGGTACATACAGGCTTGCCGGCTTTGATAACATTAGACTGCAATTCTCTATTTGTGTTTTCTTTGTGTTATATATTTTCGGGATGGATTGATCTATCTGTTTGTTTAGTCTGTCATTCATTCTCTCCTGCTTTTAAGCTATGATTGACAGGTTTATGCCGCATTTCACCTGTGAAGGGTTTGAACTTGTTCTCCAAATCAAACATCTGCTTTCCCAGGGATGCCAGGTTCACCCGGAGTGCAGGGCAGATGGCAAACTCCTCAATGGTTCTGCTGATCTGAAAAATCTTGTTTGTGACAGCCTCCTGGGCTGGTCCTGGACACAGAATCACACAGTACAGGGAACACCTTGGCATTATATTCATATATTGTACCAAAGAATTATCGCAATACATGCTATATAAACTATACATACAGTACAGGCCAAAAGTTTGGACACACCTTCTCATTCAATGCGTTTTCTTTATTTTCATGACTATTTACATTGTAGATTCTCACTGAAGGAATCAAAACTATGAATGAACACATGTGGAGTTATGTACTTAACAAAAAAGGTGAAATAACTGAAAACATGTTTTATATTCTAGTTTCTTCAAAATAGCCACCCTTTGCTCTGATTACTGCTTTGCACACTCTTGGCATTCTCTCGATGAGCTTCAAGAGGTAGTCACCTGAAATGGTTTTCACTTCACAGGTGTGCCTTATCAGGGTAGATTAGTGAAATTTCTTGCTTTATCAATGGGGTTGGGACCATCAGTTGTGTTGTGCAGAAGTCAGGTTACTACACAGCCGACAGCCCTATTGGACAACTGTTAAAATTCATATTATGGCAAGAACCAATCAGCTAACTAAAGAAAAACGAGTGGCCATCATTACTTTAAGAAATGAAGGTCAGTCAGTCCGGAAAATTGCAAAAACTTTAAATGTGTCCCCAAGTGGAGTCGCAAAAACCATCAAGCGCTACAACGAAACTGGCACACATAAGGACCGACCCAGGAAAGGAAGACCAAGAGTCACCTCTGCTTCTGAGGACAAGTTCATCCGAGTCACCAGCCTCAGAAATCGCAAGTTAACAGCAGCTCAGATCAGAGACCAGATAAATGCCACACAGAGTTCTAGCAGCAGACCCATCTCTAGAACAACTGTTAAGAGGAGACTGCGCCAATCAGGCCTTCATGGTCAAATAGCTGCTAGGAAACCACTGCTAAGGAGAGGCAACAAGCAGAAGAGATTTGTTTGGGCCAAGAAACACAAAGAATGGACATTAGACCAGTGGAAATCTGTGCTTTGGTCTGATGAGTCCAAATTTGAGATCTTTGGTTCCAACCGCCGTGTCTTTGTGAGGCGCAGAAAAGGTGAACGGATGGATTCCACATGCCTGGTTCCCACTGTGAAGCATGGAGGAGGAGGTGTGATGGTGTGGGGGTGTTTTGCTGGTGACACTGTTGGGGATTTATTCAAAATTGAAGGCACACTGAACCAGCATGACTACCACAGCATCCTGCAGCGACATGCCATCCCATCCGGTTTGCGTTTAGTTGGACCATCATTTATTTTTCAACAGGACAATGACCCCAAACACACCTCCAGGCTGTGTAAGGGCTATTTGACCAGGAAGGAGAGTGGTGGAGTGCTGCAGCAGATGACCTGGCCTCCACAGTCACCGGACCTGAACTCAATCGAGATGGTTTGAGATGAGATGGACCGCAGAGTGAAGGCAAAGGGGCCAACAAGTGCTAAACACCTCTGGGAACTCCTTCAAGACTGTTGGAAAACCATTTCAGGTGACTACCTCTTGAAGCTCATCGAGAGAATGCCAAGAGTGTGCAAAGCAGTAATCAGAGCAAAGGGTGGCTATTTTGAAGAAACTAGAATATAAAACATGTTTTCAGTTATTTCACCTTTTTTTGTGAAGTACATAACTCCACATGTGTTCATTCATAGTTGATTCCTTCAGGGAGAATCTACAATGTAAATAGTCATGAAAATAAAGAAAACGCATTGAATGAGAAGGTGTGTCCAAACTTTTGGCCTGGACTGTATGTCACACTATCATAAACTACTAATAATATTCAGTGTTGTTTAGGGACACGTATCATTAACACTACTCTGATCTCTTTAATGTACATTGGAAATCCATCGCAGATTTTATGTGCAGACAAGTTTCAAATTTTATCTGTGCCACATATCCGGACTAAGCCCTATGCAGCATGCCACGCCTTGTGAAATGTCCATCCGACTTCTGTCATAACACTATTTTGCACTTGGCAGACACCCCTGCTTGCTTCCTCATCTCCGGTTACCATACCTCCATTTGCAGTATTGAACTTAATGCCAAAGTCCCCATCAGGTCCACCAGGGTTATGGCTTGCTGTGAGAATAATGCCGCCAATGGCTTTGTATTTCCGGATTACACAGGAAACCGCTGGCGTGGACATGATCCCATGCTGTCCAATGATCAGACGGCCCACCTAGGGAAGTGTCACACAGGTGTGTGTGAGTGGGTGGGCATGTGAGTGTGTCTCAATATATCCAAGTGGGGGTAGGGGAGATAATTCAACAGAATATCAGGTTTTGTGTGCAGTGTTTCATCTACACACCAGCACAACGACTAGAATTTCATTTAATGGGCTGCAGCTGAAGCACATCAAGTGCAGGTGCCATCATGTGTAACTTATTTTAAATCCCTCTAAGTATACCCTCCATCTGTGAAAGCATCAGAAGCTCTCTAATTTAAGCCCAGGGACCTCAGAGAACACATTAGTGCTGCTGGCAGGGGGTCGATAACAAAACAGGTTTCATACATTTCTATTTCTAGACAGGTTGTCCAATCAGTGCAGAGCTGCCCACAGCAGCGGCTCCCTGCCCTCATAGCTCATGACTCCTAAAAACAAAGGAAGCATTCCTCTTTTCACTTCTTAGCAAGACACTGTAGTACTGCCTTGTGTTGACTCTTTTTCAGTTCTTTGCATTGTCTTGTTCATTTGCAGTCATTTCTTTAATTTGCTTGTTATTTACAGATTCTGGTCTTTTGCACTGTTGCTAATTTATTTTGCAATTGACAAAGGGCAGCAACAAAGTCTTAAACTGCAGTTGCACCTACATGCCTACATGCATCCTCACAACACATGAACCCACCTATAGAATGATTAACGGTGAAATCAAGCAATTAAAAATTTTCACGCCTGTTACCTAGACAATTAATGGCGGAAGACCACAGCTAGCAAATATTCATTATTTCACAGGGAAAGTATTTCATCAAGAACATTATTAACATGATGATGACATAATACCATTATATGTACATAGAAATGTAGTTATACAACCCTGAATAATAAATGATGCCATAAACTGTGAACACATGATCTGTATTAGATGCACATTGTTTTCCTTTAAAATATGACCAGGGTTCAAAATCTACACCTTGACTTGTAATTAGTTAGACATGTGGTCACTGGTTCGATGACAACACATGGGAAATACCTAACAGATGACAGCAGCAGATGACACTGACACACATCCAGTGATCACACATGATAACACTTAGACACACTTGCATGCATGCGCATGGGCCCAGACATACACATACACACACACACACACACACGCACATCAACTCACCGGCATGCACACACAAACTCACACAAGGCAAGCAAATGCACACACACGCTGACACTGACCCCATTGGCGGCTGCCATCTGCACAATGACCTCAATA
The DNA here is from genome assembly GCF_902150065.1 of Myripristis murdjan. NCBI lineage: Eukaryota > Metazoa > Chordata > Actinopteri > Holocentriformes > Holocentridae > Myripristis > Myripristis murdjan. The sequence continues at coordinate 12,766,969 of NC_043996.1, forward strand.
GCTGTTTGGTTGAAGAAGCGTCCATCTCCCCCCACCACCATGGTTGACCCTTGACGGTCACGCAGGTCAATGGAGGAAAATATGCTCTGGATGAAGTTGTGTAAGTAGTGTCTCCTGGACTGGAATACATAGACCTTCTTCCTCAGGCCGCTGGAGCCTGGTCTCTGGTCAGGGTAGGGGGCTGTAGGGACAGTCAGCACCTGCAGAGGACAGTTGTCCATTGTATCCAATGGAGGATCCGACCCAGAACAACAAATACTAAGAGCAGAGAGCAGGGGAACCCACTGTTTGGTGGAAAATCCCCTGTCAGTTGACAGAGGGAATAGTGCATAGGAAGAGAATGGGAGGGAAAAGTCTTAGCTCCTCCCATTATTTCACACAGGCTGGAAGTACAAGGGTAGTTCTGAGGCCCAAAATAACTTTCCAAACTAATGGGTGTGCAGAGGCAGGGGGAGTAACTGAAGACGCTCCTTCACACATGTGCAGGGAGATCACTGTCAAGGCTGCAGGCCCAATGTGTGTGTATGTGTGTCTATGTATGTGTGTGTGTGTGTGTGTGTGTGTGTGTGTGTGTGTGTGTCTGGATGAAAGTATTGAAGTGTTACGGGGCAATCCATCTGTGTATGGCTGCAGCTGTGCTAGGGGTAATGATATGAAAAGAGAATGACAGCAGCTCTCATCTGAGATGCTGTTGCATATTTGCATGCATTATTTAGGGTAAGATATCACTATTTTGTTTACTCTTTCTTAAAGGTTAAGATGAGAATAGCAAGTGAGGGGAGTAATCAGGGACTATATGGGCAAGGACGGTTGATAAAATATATGTAATCCATTCAATGTACTTTAGTATAGAGGTTGGTAAAATTCTGTTTACTCTCTTTGATATTGGGAAATCAAATCACCATCAATACCATCATTAAATGAGCATGGAAAGGGGACGTCTGTGTGAGACAGAACAGTGCTGCCCTCTAGAGTTTATTAAGAGGTATTGCTTCTTAGAATATAGTATAATAGGGTGAGTTTGACATAACCATTGTGAAACCTTTTAAAAAATAATCATACTTCTACCCATAGTTACGTTAACACCCAGTGAATCACAGAGGGAGCTTTGGCATGTCCTAAAAAAACAGGTACACACATTCATTCATTAACTAGACCTTGGAATCAAAACAAGGTTGTTTCTTTGATGTTCTAGGTCAAGGATAACCTTGCTCAAATGTCATTACTCCCGGCCAAATCATGGAGAGGCCATCCTGTGGTCAACACTCAAATTTGAGAATGAGGCAATACCCAATAATAGAAATCAAGAGACCACAGAGTCAGTTTGGTTCAGTAAGGAGCATTTGGTGTATATTTAAGAAAAAAGCTTTACCTGACATTTAGACACACAGAGAAAAGGACAATTTCAAGGCAACCTTTGAGACTTGGACACCAAAATGCATACATTAAGTCACCATTATAGTTTGTTTTATATTTGATTTTAAGTTATATAAAAATACTAAATGTATCATAAATACAGTATGTACAGTACTGATGCATGTACACTGAAAGTCAATGTGACTCAAAGAAAACTGCTTATGGGTGGCTGTATGCATTCACCTCTCCCTCAGTGAAAATACACTGTATACCATAATGTGCGGATCTTAATAATCATCTTAAACTCTAACTATGTTTCAGTACATTTCTCTTTCAGATTTCATAATTTAGGATGATTTTTGATGCTCTTATTATATAAGTGCCTTTGATGAGGACAAACTCTACTTTGCTTCATAGCTAGCTCTTTGTTTAGGACACAATACCACTCAGAAATATACTGCTGAGTCAGAATCCTATATAATGCAGTTTAATCTTAGGCCTGCTTAGACTTCACAACCCCAGAAAACATCTTCCTATTTGCCTATGTCTTCCAAAACCATTGCTGCCCACATGAAGCTTTGCCATGTTTTGCTATTATATTTTCCTGGCTTGTTTCAATCATTCACAGGAGATAGTGAGAATTGGTTCAGACAAAGGCCCCTGTCTCAGAAGAAGTCGACGTAGAGGACATGCGGCTCAGGGCAGCCATGGGGCGGACAGAGATCTGGGTGAATCTGAGCGAGAAAGAAGCCCTTCGACTCGGCCTCCACTGGATCCCCCTCCTACGCTCCAAGCGACCCTTTGGCCTCATATGGAAATACCTCCCATTCAGGTTAGTGTCTCCGCAGGCGTTGAACCACCAGCCACCTGATGACAGAAATGAATGCAATGCAAGTAGTACTGGCTAAAAAGGATCCCACTTTTCTTTTTATCCATATTGTGATTGAGATTCAGATAATGTTACTTGTGGATGAAACAGGCGTTTAGCATGTGAGTGTCAGTGTTAGTGTAGTGCAGCAGTACCTGTGTAGTTATGGGCGCAGTTGGAGTTCTGGTGGTTGTCATTGTCCTTATCCTTGGTGGAGAACATCATGCCTGTGTGGTTGGTCATGGCATCAGGCAGATCTCCACGTAGCTGAGTGAGATGAATGGTGTACTTGCTCTCAGGGCCCTCCAAGTAAAAGTTGTACTCAATGAAGCGTTTGCCCTGTTTCCAGTCCTCCAGCTGGATGTGGAGGACAGAGTTTCCCTGAGTAGCCAGAGTGTGGATTTTCCTGAGACCCAGCCAAAACTCCCCTGTGTCACAGAGATTTCAGAGCTCACTTACACAAAGCAATGCACAGATGCAAATTCAATGTAATATGAAAAGGTGCACACATTTCATATGACACCACAGCTCATCTATCATGGAAGGAAATCACAAGAAATAAAAGTCGTAGTAGAGTAGAGTCTAGAGTGCAGATTGGCATCTCACACCTTCAAAATCTCCAAATCCATTTTCATACATCTCCCAGGTCTGATCAAAGTTCACTGAACCATCCCTTCTTCGCTGGATGACTGTTTCACCACCATCTAAATGGAAAGAAAAGATGAGGAGAAAAGAGGATGACTTAATGGATAATGGCATTGCATCGGGCTTAACAAAGATGCCATTAAATGTGTTTCGTTGACAAAATTTTGTGAGATTTACCTTTGCTCATGTCACAGAAGACCATGAAGGGCTCAGATCTATTGGGTTTGATGGCATAGACACCACTGATCCGCTCCCCTCTGTTGAACACTTCACTACAGTCTGAGGGCAGACCTTTAAAAAGAATAGCCACACACACAGTGCCAAACTAGAAACTACAAATGTAGCTTCGCAGGTGTAATAGGTGGACTTCTGAGCAGTAAATTTGATTGAAAAGGTACCAAAACACACAGTACAAGGCTATGGTTGTACTGGGGAGCTTCCAGGTGTGAAGACATGAAACTGTATGAACGTAAAACAGGACATCTTACCATCTGTGCGGTTTGTGGTCAGATAAGGCGTCAGGGTAGGTGTTTCATCGTTAAAAATGTCAGGCATCCTCTCAATGGTCTCTTGGGCAAATGTATTGGCTGTAAGCTGGAAAATAAAATTGATATGGAAAATGTTTTTAGCTTGCAGACATAATCCTAAAATTGACTCTTGCAAATTTCTGTGGATTAAATAGCAATTTGAGTTGTTTAATATCATAAGCAGACATTTTCCTGTTTTTTCAGATATTTGCAGTTGTTCAATGTCCTCTGAGCTCTCAAGACCAATACATTTGCAATCCCATTAAATCAGCGAAGAGCCGCACTTTCACTTGTATATACCTTTTGCACTTTTATAATCTAAATTATATAGTGCAGCTACAGGACTCCAAAATAAATAAATAAATAAACAAATAAATAAATACAATTTCACATAATGCAGTTTGGTGATGCTGAGAGGTCATAACTCCAAAAGCAGCAGACAAAAACCTTGGAACATTTTAGAAAATGCATACTTGTGCGCAATAACAAGCTTAAAGTCCGTTTTAGTGAAATTGCCCTTCCACTCCTATAACAGCATAATAAGTACCTTCTCCTCCAGAGTCTTGATCTTAATCCTCTGGTGGTTCAGCTGGTCACTCTGTTCTCTCACAGCCCTCAGCAGCTCTGTGATGCTCTGCTCCTGGGTGTGGATCACCTCCTGTTGTAGTAAACAAAGACAAAAACGACGGCTTCTAGACAACAGTAATGTAAATTTTAATATATGTTGAGAATACATGTTGAGTATCGTGCAAAATACAGCATGGTACATCATAAAAACCAACAAAAGTGAAAAGAGTGTTGGTAAACAGTGGTGTCTCAATATATTATAATGAGACAGTATGACAATGACAGCAGAGGGATCTGCATTGCTTTCAAAAAAGTTTTATTTTTGATGTCATCATTTATTTCTGTGTAGAAATAATACCAAGAGAAAGACGCTGATGTCCTATCTGAAGGGATTTGTCCAGGTGTCAGTATAAGTTTTTAGTGTCATGTTTTTTTTAAATTCTGTTTCAGACAACTCTACAGAAAGGAAAAAGATCTTTTGAGGAAACATAGTATACCAAAGTTTCATTTGAGACCCCAGGTGACTCACCTTGAGGGCATTGATCTCTCCCACTTGTTCGCCTGTCACCAGGCCCTTGGTCAGACTGTTCAGCTTCTCCTCTAGGCCTCCCACTTTGTTCTGTAGATGGTTCCTCTCCACCAGAATGCTGTCCATCTTGGAGCTCATCTGCAGAGACATAGTCTTGATCTCATCGTTGTTAGCCTGCAGTACCACTGTGGTCTTCTTCAGCTCCTCCTCCTCTTCCTTGATCTCACTGGCCAGCACCGACAGCTGATAGAAGGAGCGGTCAAAGATGTTGAGCTTCTGGAAGATGTCGTTAATCTGTCCCTTTGTCTTGTGTACAAACTCCCTGAGGCTCTGACCCAGCTGGAGGAGGCCATTTGCCAGAAGACGAACATCATCCAGAGCAGCAAAGTGGGAGCGGGTTTCAACAGGAGTCTCGGGCTGGACGAGAGGGTCCTCAGATTTGTTACAGAGGACAGGGACCCAAGCAGCCAAGACGGCAGACAGTAAGAAAATTATTGTTACTTTCATGTTTTTGATCGTGCCGCCTCACCAGCTGTGATGTCAGGGGAGCAAGTGGCAGTCCTGTCCTCTCTCTGTGCAAAGGGACGCCACTAGATCAAGAACCTGGGCTTATATAGGCTGTCTGAAATCAAGTCAATAATTAACTTGTTCATTCAATCAATGGCTGTGTTTAGTATGTTGTGTCTTCTTGACCAGTGAGCTAACACTGGAATAAGAGCAGTCTGTTAAAATGTTTTCAACACTTACAGTTGATCAGTGTCTAATAAAATTAATAGGGACATTACAGGAATTTGATGAAGGACAGCGCCCCAAGAACCAAAATTAGTTATGTAATTATAAAATTATCACCTGACAAAGTGAATTATGATGCATATTTTAACAGATGGCGGAGGTGTGAGATTTTCTGGTATCCATGTGCTCAAGCCAATTCACGGTGCATATTATTACTACAGCTCAGCTGTTTGCAACTGTTGTGATTAAAGTTTAGAAAAAATAGTTCATTTATTGAACTTGCAGCCACCAGGTTTAATGTTATGCTGTTCAGAGGAGACTAACATAAGTGATATTTATGCCGCAGTGAAAAACAACAGCAGTGTATGCTTGTACAGTGATTATGATAAAGGATTTTTAGTATCTGAGCTCAAACAGAAGCACAGAGTTTTCAACTGACCTATAGTTACCTGTGGTAAGGCCATGGCTGGTCTCTGTGTAAACAAGTTAGTGTTGTGTTTAATGCTGTCCTGACTGCCAGTGGCTGTAAACAGAATGGATTTTTTTCATCTTGGTCTATGGTTGTGGAGAATTTATACCAACAAAGGAAAACTTAACTTATAAACAATGAAAGCTGAATGTAAGCCTCTCTCATCTTTATGCCATATTGTCTTAGCATGCTCTGCAGGTTAATTACTCCAACTTTGCAGAGGCCAGATGGTGGAAGCACAGTCTATCCACCTTCCTGTGACTATGGTTGTGTGACTGTGCTCTTTGCCCATTAAGCCCACGAATGACTCTGAAATCAGCACTCCACATGGTTTTGACTAGACTTGGCCTCAATGATGTGAAGGAAAGACCCTTACTGTAATGTCCAACACAGGAAAAAACATGGTACCCTCCCCCCTCCCAGAGTCCCTCTCACTGGTACAGTGTTCCAGTCAGGCTATGACTTGTGGATAACAATTCCCAAGCTGGGAGGAGGAACAGCTGCAAAAGCCCCAGTAGGCGCAGCATCCCCCTGAGGCTTAAGACAAGCCACTGGGTGTGTGAGGCACCAGGGCCCCTGGTTGGCAGATGTACTCCTCATCACCTGGATTACTGGGCAGGCTATACGCAGGATGCATGGCTGCTAAAACCCATCACACAAGTTTACAGGTTGTAGCTCTGTCATTAGTCCACATCTCCTTTAGGGGTCACAATTACCTAAGGTGCTCACCCAGGGAAAGTCTAGATTTATTCCTTTATGGACAAAGGGACTATTCGTGATAAAGCCATGGTCACACTAAGAGTGATTCTTTTCAATTTACTTTGTTGTTCCCAAGAAGGACAAGATTTTTTGTTTGGAGTGTTTTACCATCTTGACGTTTCTTTTGTATTCTGTGCACAGCTGGTGTTCTTCACACTGTGCCTGCAGAGGACTGGTTCACATCCTTGGATCTGAAGAAAATTATGCAATAGTTAAAGGCAATACTTTGCTAGACCTCTGAAGTCCTGATTGACTTATTCCAGTATGCGGTTCACATACCCTAGTCAACCATTTTCTGTCTCTCTACCAGGGGTGAAGGGGCCGCCACTCTCCAAGGCTTTTGGAGCAGTTCTGTAGGTCCACTGTTGCTTCTGGCCACACATTGGCACTGGCTATTCTTCCAGTGGTTTGATGCTTGACCAGTAAATGGGTGTTTATTCCTCATGATACTGCTGGTATTAGTCATCGACTCCATTTACTGCCACTGGTACTTAAGAAGCAATAAAACAGAAGGCAAAATGAAACATCATCATTTACGTAAGTAACTATGGATCTATGAATCCCTGGAAAACTGCCAGTGATAATGGTCACTTGGAATTTTAGCATGATAAAATTACAGGAGGCAGAACAGGCTTAACAGGCTTTTCTACCAAAGGGAGGATGTAGCCTATTTTGATATCTTTGTTGATATCAACCTGCTGAAATTCCCAAGACCAGGAAGAGAATATCCACTGTTTACTGCCACTGGCGGTCATACAGGAATTCAAAGAACCATGGTTAGTTGCATAACTTCCGTTATGTTGTGTGTCTGGTTTATTTTTAAACAGAAAGCAGATGACCCAGTTTGCTCATCATGTAGTATTGATCAGGAAATCTGACTTAAAAGTTGTTTCTGTTACTTTGGTCTAAAAGAGAGGTAGAGCAGCTATTTCAGTATATGTAATATCCCCCGGAGAACAATGCTATCTTAAAGAAAACATTAATCTTTCCTAAAAAATGGAAAGGATGAACAAGAATAATTTCTAGGTATAAATGCTCAGGGTCTCCCTATGGCCGCAAGCAAGATTGACTGCTTTCCTGCAGCAGCACTCCTGCCAACGTAACCCACTCCACCACCACATGCACAGAAAATGAAACAGTGATTTGTTATGCACGCTCCCTTTAACTTTAAGTGGGAGTATGGGATGAGCTATATCCTCCCATCCATATGAGATGATAACCTAGCATCTCCTCTGTTAAATGTTAACTACTTGTGTGAGAGCAGGGCTGCATGAGGCCCTGAAAGTGTACACAGTAAACAGAGCCCTCACCCCTGACTTTAGCCAGAGGCCCTGCTCAGTGGAAGGCAGCGTGTCGTGCATAGTGGCCCACATTTACAAAACCTCTCCTTAATGAGTAGTACCAGTGTAGCTTCACTGAACAAGGATCTTATGGTGACATGATGAATGCAAGTGGGTGTGTGTGACTGATATGGGAGGGGGAGTGATAGTTTTTTGCAAAAAGGGGTGGAGATTAAATCAAATTTCAGACTCAAACATGGTTTTACATATTTACAATGTTGACTTTATGTGCCTCCATCTGGAGGTTTATATCTAAATAAATCATATGCAAGTCAGCACATTTACATATTGTATAAGTGTCTGTAAAGTGAGTAAACCAATATTAACAACATCCCATAATACTGATATATTTTCATGTTGCGTATATTCAGCATTTATTCTTTCTTTGTCTCCGGATGTTTTATTGATGTTATTTTTCACACTGTAATCATTCTTTAATCTACTCTTTCTCATTTTCTCATTTCATTCATACATTCCTCTGTACTTAACATGTTCTATTGTTGAAATTTTAAGTTGTGTATACTGTGTGTATGTAAAGCCTGTTTGTTGAGTTCTTCTTTATGTTACATGATTAGGGTTATGGTATCACTTTATACTTCTTGTTTATACTCACTATTCTGCTGATTTGCTGTTCTTATTGTATTATGATTTGCTGCTGCATCAACACAGTTTCCCCCACAGGGATCATTTAAGTTTCTTTATTTATCTTAATCTGGATTAATATTGAGCCACATATAATTACTTAAGCTTCAATTTAACTGGAAAATAACTTGCCTGAACATGGCCTGATGTAGCTGTCACTTATTGTTTTCTCTTCAACTGTTTTTGGCAGGGCAGTGTGGCTGCTGCTACAAAACAGATAACTAAAGAGTCAGATAATTTCATAATGCTTGTTATCTACAATAGACACAGGCTGTGTACTTGTTGTTCAAATCAGACTGAAAGCCAAAATGATTTTTTGAGCCACTGTCATATTTTTGGCACATCCACAACACATTCCTACACACTCTTACTACAGATTTGCTTCTGTTGTGGACGTTGCTTGAATTTCTAAACATCAGTCTCCAAATATAAACATATATCAGCAAATTCTGTTGACTTCTTGTCAGTGAACTGATGGGCGTGGGGGTGTTATCTGTGCTTCAGATAATAAATATATTTTCCATAATAAATATACAGCATTTTGGAATGAAATTATTTAATTAATTTTTACTCAGATAGTTTGTCAGCTGTATTCCATTACTGGTTCCCCAACAAAATTCTAACTACATATACCATATGCTCCATGACATACTGATTTTTTTTTCTTATAGAAAAATTTATGGTGTCAAGCTACATTATTGGTGTAGCAGCGATGGCTTGCATAAAGTGGACTATCAAAAAGCTTTGCCATGCAGCTCTAAGCACAAATCCATGTGAATGTAGTGTATGGGTAGTGAATGGACATACCTTCAAAACTCAGATGAACCTTGACTTTACCAGCAGACTTGAGCTGTTGTTTGGCTATAGTGTGAGAAGTTTTTTTTTTTTTTTTAGCTATTCTAGATACATTTTGCTACAAAAATGCTGCAAATACAAGAATTTCACCAGACTTTTTGATCATTTTCATAACACTAACAAGTCTGCACACTATCCAGTTTCAACACCCTATAATCCTAGACATTTGCAATAAAACCGAATCACAGAGTACTAGCTTAAGCTTATATGGACATACTGTAGTATGTTCATGCCTACATTATATGACACTGAAGGCAAAATAGATTTTGTGTAACTACAAAATGTTGTCACAAGAGCAACAAAAGCCAAAGTATGACTGTGCTCAGCACAAAGGTCTGACCAAAATTCATTATTTGGTCCCTCAAACTGTTACACAGGGCACTGTTACCATATGTTCAGGCATTCTCCCATGGATATAAAGGACTTTGTATGTGCTGACACCTAAAGAAGTTTCCAGTCTGATTTTTTTTAACTGATCTAAAATTAATTCCAGCTGCTTTTCTTAACAACCTCTGCATTTTCAAACACAGTTGTCCAGGGCCTCTGGCCTTCTGGTCAAGTGGAAGGTCTTGATGCATATAGGTCACTGTTGCATGACTACTTACACACTGAACTGGCCAGCTTTAACACATGACCTTCAAACTTTCTGACCAGCGACTGCATTTGCGTAATGGACTTCAAGCATGGAAAGAAGTCCGCTCTGATAGAAGGTGGAATACACTTAAATCAGGACTCCTATCTGTTTTATGTGAGGTCTTCAGTTTCTTCAGTTTTACTTTGAATACAAAATCCCTAACTGTTCACTATCACTGACTTATTGTGATTACAGTTGTCTGGCATTGTTTTAGAAAGGTTAGGATAATGGTAACATTTAACATCAGCATTTTTTTTTTTTTTTTTTTTTTTTTGAAGCTGCAGGCAACATGTGATACATTCCATGATCTTTTCTACAAAGAAGACATGCCTTTTTTTTTTTTTTTTTTTTTTTTTTTTTTGTGGCAATGCTCGATTTTCCTACAGTTATACTTTCCACCAGGAGGCAGCCTCTACAAATACCACCAGTCAAATAGGAAAGAATAAGCACTTTTCACTAGACCTGCCATAGGTAACTGTCTCTGTGTGCCAAAAAAGTCTATTTATGCAGTGAAATTACAGTTCCCTTTTCTCCTCATGATTGGCTTATTAGTAAACTGTAAACTAAATTTATATCCCATCTTTACCCTCAAAACTGATTATGCAACTGTAGATCTTCCAAAACTGCCTTGAGTAGACCAACATTTTAGCATTTCAGCCAAGTTTTCTGCTATGTGCTGCAGTCTGTGGTCAGTCCGTCAGCAGTCATTTGGTCCAATAAAGACTATTTTTTTTCCTCTCTCCCCTGAGTCAAACCACAATCCCTTTCGGAGTCAGTTGTCTGCTTGGGTAATGGAAAAGAAGTATTTCTCACTAATTCCTTTTCCATCCTTGTTGCGAATACGGTGGAGCAGAAGGCAGCGATTACAGCTCCTTGAGTGGCTCTTCTGCTCTACCAGTAATAGATTTCTCATGAAAATTGTCCAGTTAAAATCACGTGCAAGTTAAACTTACTTGGATGATCCTAGTTGGCGGGCTGTGAGTGACAGTTTTTAAGGGGGCTCATTTTCACGTGCTGATGGGAAATGTATTTCTCTTGGCCTGAAATGAGAGACAGAGCCCCTCACGCCCCAGCCCACACACACACACACACACACAAAGAAAAGATATCAAAAGAAAGAGGAGAAAGCTGTGAAACAAAAAAACAGACAGCGAGAGGGAGAGAATAAGAAACAAAGAGCGACTTTTTTCCAGTTTTCAGCGATAGGCTTGGTGGTAAATGATCATTAGTATTGGACTTGGCAGTTGTTACTTATTGTCCAGTGCCCTTTTGAAAAGCAGACAGCGTTTCCTGGCATGGTGGTGGCGCCTCGGAGGAAGATGCTGGTAACGGGTTGAAAGGGGATCCATAAAGAATGAGAGGCATGCAGAGAGAGAATTAACCCCCATGGCCGCCATCAACCCCTCTGCCCTCCCACCTATTTACTTGATTATATAGGACAAAGACCACATAACAGAGGATAGGGTTACACTTTCAAAGAGAGGGAGAGGTCTTTGTTGCACCACATGGCAAGTGTTGGATGATTTTTAATATAAACAGATTGTGTGGATGGTACATTGAAAATTGACTCTGTTGTCTCCTCATGCCAGTCAGGCTATCAGGGGGTGTGGAGGTGGGTGTATTTTGAAAACACTCGCTGTCACCAGGGTCTCAGGCGAGCTGTTGTCTCTCCCATACTAGGTGGCTGGCTACACCTCTGATCTCCTATTGGCTGAGGCCTAAAGGGGCGGGCGGGGTTATGTCTGTCTGGGTTCCTAGTTGTCCGTCTCATTGGACAGGAGGCAGAAAAGCACGTTCACAAGCCCCTCCCTGCTCTGTGCTCTTTTACACACAGCAAACCCAGCTTGTGTTATGGCAGGGTTTCACATTGGCATTTACCAAACAGCCTCGGCATGCCCCTCTACCCTGACAGCACCTCCCTCCTCAAGGAGACAGACAGACACACAGCCAGCCAGCCAGACAGACAGACAGACAGACAAGCGGGGCTGAACTGAGCTGAGACCAGACTGTAGTGGATTGTCTGAGAAACACACCCTCACATCACCAGCACAAAGTGGAGGAAACTGCTGAGCACATATCACAAGGTAAGCAGCAGCTCTGATTTAAGATTCATCTCATCCCTCTCCCTTGGTGGAAAACTATTGAATTGGACAGTTAATCAAATCCGAGATGTTGAATGTTGACCTTGAATGTCTTCCTTCAATCCAGGACTGGCTGTTCAAATTCAATTCAAAATCAGCAAAGCTGTTTGATTCCAAAGCTATTTGACAAATTGCTTTGAGTGGACCTCTGGCCCTGTGTTGAATACTAATCAGAATAATTGTGACTTTCATAGATTAAATGTTATGGATTATAATAATACATACTGTACACCATTGCACTTTGATACACACAAGAAAACACAGAGACATGTGTGCATGTGCACAGACACATGCTCACAGGCAACGTACTTTCTATTTTAACCTTGCCATGTTAAAATACCATGCCGTTCTGCCTTGCGTGAAGCCCCTGGCAGCTGTTTCATCCTATGTGCTTTGGCTCCACGTACCACACAGTGAAGCTGAGATGCCATAGAGCAGCAATAAGCCTGTTGCTATTGGAAGAAGACCAGGACAACTCCAGTGGTCCAAAATCCCCAGACAAAGAACATACAAATGCAGCAAAAATGAGAAAACACGCTACAGAACCTGCGGGATTTCTAGGAAGTCGGGAAGGAATGAGTGAGTGAGTGAATGAAAAATTTGAGAGTTCAAATGGGAAAAGAAGAGACAGGGTGGGCAGAGTAGGAACAGAAGTTTGAGTCCAAACAGTTGGCTTTGGTTCCTAAATCAACTCTGAACAGAAGACAAGGTTTAGAGTTATGTGCTGGAAAAACCACAGTCTGTTCAGCCAAAACTGGAGGAGAGGAATAATGTTTCTGGGAATGGAGCATAGACAGGCAAACGTGCGGACATACATGCAGTACAGACAGGCAGATGGACACTGAGAAATGAAGAGACAGACAGAGCAACAGAAAGACTGGCAATGCAGAGAGCTCTTTTGCACATAGTTTTCACATCTCACTGTTGCGTCTCATGTTCAGGTCATGACTTGAGGAAGTCGGTGGTTTCCAGTTTTAGAAGTGAGGCATCCATATGTTATATTGGTGTCCAGAAACCATTTATTTCCAAAGACAGAGTGCAGGTGGTGGGATGGGCCAATGTGATTAGCTGTCCACAATGAAAGGCAGTTTCTTTTCTCTTGATTCCAAGTTCACTCCAAGTGGGGCTATGAAAACTTTAAAGAAAGATTATGGCTTGATGTCCACACTGTTATCCATTTTATCAACTATGTACTATGTAAACAAGAGCGCTGAAACTATCTGGTACCAAGAGCATCTAAGCCAAATCTGACCTGTTGCTTGACTCACATTCTATAAATGCATCTGAAATATGCTGTTATTCCTTATCTGAGGCCCCAGCATTTAAAATTGCTTCAAGGGGAGGTGGCCACCCCAACCGTGTCAGGAGTTCATATTTAATTTGTGGTGTGGTAAAGAATGCTGTGGATGGAGATGTTGTGATTATGAGGTTTATTGCTGATGCAGGGAGAAAGGAAGGGATGCATACACACAGAGGAGGAGGACAAGAAGATGAGGGCAAATGGCTGCTGGAAAATGTTGGGATTTCCTTACTCTAAGACCTTTGAAATAGCGCAAGAGCTTTAGCTGGATAAAGAAGAAACCTCGCTGTTGAAAAGTCCAGAAAATTGAATTCAGTCCGAAGCCTGACTTTGGATTGAGTTCAGTATTGTGCAGAGGCAGCAGTGCTGTGGCATTGTGCAGGAGACTGGGGCCTGTTTGGGGTAAAGTGAATATTTCACGTTTCATTTCTTGGGTTTCCTGTGAGGTGGGCCTGCTGGTCTAAGCAGAGGCCATTAAAACCTGTGCCATGGAGCTGTGGAGAGTTAGGTGCAGATTATTGAGTTTTTTCCTATATTGTTCCCTCTGTGGTAGTCTAGTCAGGAGGAAATGTGTGAGTATATCTATATTTATGTGTGAGAAAATGTTATGCAGCATGCATGTATGGTTTGGATGCTTATTTCACTTTGTTTGTGTGCAAGCAGGCAATTTACACTGTCTAAAAATGAACATTTTTGGTTTTTGCGAATTGTTATATATGAGGGTTTTTTTTGTATTTTTCAAAATTCATTGAGTGAAGGCCATTCAACGTTGTAGCAAAGTAGTGTTTGTTAGATGTTTTGATTGCCCTCAGAATTTGCATGGGAATGGCACATCGAATAATGCTCCCTTTTCTAAAAAAAAAAAAAAAAAAAAAAAAAAACAACTCAGAACTTCTTAGTAACTTTGAATAAATTTTAGATTAGTTTCTTTTTACTTTTACTTAGTCAGATTTCTTCTGCTTAACTGATTAAAACTATCCTTTCAAAACAGAGATTTAATTTAGTGTTGTTACTCATTTTGTAAGAGAAGCTATCGTGTTTATCAAATTTCTGGATATCTCAGAATGATATGACACTCTTCACATTTCATTTACAAAATCAATAAAATGTAACCATACTACGATTCTGTTGTAATCAAGCTGGCAGCTGGCAGACTGAAGTTAGTGATCAAGCCGAGGGAGGGACTGAGATTGATTGAGATGACCGCAACAACAGCTGCTCTGCTGCACTGAGCTGACTGACATTTTGTTTGCAATATCAGCTCTGTATACAGTATGTGCTCAAAGCTGCACGGGACATACAAACAAGAAGGGCAACAAATCACAAAAGAGCCACTGACTGCGCTGATCAGAAGGCTCTTTTCTTTAGGTCCAAGCAATACTTTACACTGCCTTTGTGGAAAAGAAAAGAAATCTATTTCTTTGTCTTTCTATGCTGAAGATGCTCAACTTAATCATTTATAAAGCCTTAAAGATGAAGACAGGTGTCCAGGTCTCTTGTCGTGCATTTAAGCCTTCAGGCTCTGGGCTCAACTTTGTCAGAGTAGCAACTCAACGATTCCTTTCAACTTGATGAGAAATTCATCAGCATCACAACATACTATATCAGTTTCAGCGTGTTTCGGTTATAGGGTTCCAAAAACACCTTAGAAGTCCCTCGCTTGCCAGGTAATTCAAGTAAGCAGTGAATGACAGAGTGAGCAACAGGGGAGGAAGCCAACGGTCTTGTGTGGACAGCATCTGCATGCTTTTAACAATGAATACATGGCATGTGGTCAAGGGGAATACATGGAATGTGGTCAAGGTTGGAAGTAACTAATTACATTCTTCCATTACTGTAATTGAGATTTTTTGTGTAATTGCACTTATTTGCTATTTTTTAAAGTCAAATCACATCGCTTACAGGGCACAATTGTTTTCACTGATCTACAAAAGCATCAGAAATCATAATATAAACTGGGACATCTGCTCACAGTGAATGGACAGATGGCAAAAAGGAGTTGTAATGTGTTTGTGTACTTCATTTTGTAGTTTTGCTGTCTGATTAAATTTAGAATCTAGTTTTTACTCTGCCCTTCCATACTTCTAGAATCTACAAGGGGAAAAAAACACATTTGATAATGTTGCCTTTCATGAAAAGCAACTCAACATCTTTTACTCTAGATACCTTTTAAATTAGATACCCCTTACTTTTGCAAGATAGATACTTCTGACTTTACAACCAATAATTTCACCTCTACTTAACTAAAATTTCAAGTAATACTACTTCTACATGAGTAGGATGCTCTACTATTTTCCACCCCTGTGTTACTGAGTAAACTGAATTTACAGTGACAGGGATTTCTATTTTGCTACATCCTTAATGCCACACCAGGTCAAATAATATTTAGAAATAATTCCCAGTGTTTGTGTCTTTCTCAGCACACCAAATGGGTGGGGTTTCCCACCATACACAGACAGTGTATGGTAAGTTGTCAATCACAAAAAAACACACTAAACCAAACACCACCCATCTGGTACTTAAGGAAGTCAAAATCTAGGTCTGGCATGTTGCATGCCTGCTGGTCCTGCATGAACTGTGCCTGCTGGTGAATCTACAGAGTGTTTCTTTGAGTTTAAAAATCCAAACACTTGTGAACACGACAACATGTGTAAATACTAATATAAAGCATGTGTGTTCTATCTGCAATACTGAACATTTGCACTGTTGTTGCTGTTCACGGCTGGCTGTCAGAGTGTGAGTGAGTGATAGAGGTCTCATTCCCAGCAGGGCCATTTGGTGGTGTTTGTCTGTTTACTGCATAGCTGACATTGTTTAGGGCTGTGGCTCGGTGGCTGTGGTGCCTAAAGAGGACACCGAGCTGCCACAGAGGTCGGTGGTCAGGGGGGAGTGGAGAGAAAAAATGGGGGGAGGGAGGAAGTGGGAATAAAAACAGAGAAGGGAGAGAGAGGGTGTGTAGGAGGGGCCATTGGGAAAAGTGTCTGTATGCTGTTTAATATATGCATTCATATGTAAAGACAGAGATAAAAAAAGAAAAAAGAGGAAGAGATGAAACAAAAACAGGACAGAAAGGAATATAAAGGTATACAGAGAGAGTTTAGTGGAAGCAAATCAGGGATTTGAGAGTCATGGAGAAAGTAGGAGGCAGAGAGAATCAGAGTAGGATGGGAGGAAAGTGGAGTAGTGAGTCAGAACAATGGTTGTCTGTATTTATGACTGTAGGAGTATATTTTGTTCCACTGACCATAGCTGCTGGGCTTAACAGTCTAGAGTTATTTTCAGCTCTCATCCTGGATGGCAAAGCTGTAATCAAGTGAACATCAAGCCTGCCTCTGCTCCTGCAAGCGCCCTGAGGCATGGTGAGGTGAAGAAGAGTGAAAGGAAAACAGAAAACTTTGGGAAGAAAGTGAGACTGAGTGACAAGAGGGAGAAAGAATGTTTGTATTTGCATATGTTATGTACTTGTTTGAACTGAGCATGAGGAAGCTTGGAAAGATGGAGGACTGAGAGTAGAATACAAAAAGGGATTTTAGCTACTGAGTTTGTAATGATTTTCCATCCGGTCATAAAGTTGAGGTTGAGCCTCCCTTTGAAAACATGAGCGAAACCTCAAGTCGATATCAGTGCCAAATACTTATTTTTTGTCCCAAAAACAAAAACAATGATTATGTGTGTTACAGTGATCAAAGAGCAACAATAAACACTTTTACCACTTAACCAAAATCTCTTCATGCTTATTTTCTATGTATTATTGTTCTTCTGTTTGACAATGTTTGGACCATGTTTTTCTTAGATACCAATGCTTGCACCAGATGATGTGACAGAAAGCGATCCACACAACTGAAGACAGCAAAATGATGGAAGGACAAAATGGTAAAATCCTCAAACATTGCCTTTCATTTAATCAGTGTTTAACTGCATAGATACTGAAATACTGTGTTAATATTTATAGGAACTAGTATGCCTCTCAAAACTACAGAGAATGGAGTAAAAGGGAAGCCCCCATACTCAGTGGAAACACCCTATGGCTTCCGGCTGGACCTGGACTTCCTTAAATATGTAGATGACATAGAGAAAGGCAACACCATCAAAAGAGTCCCCATCCAGCGTCGAAGCAAGGGCCCCCGGTCGAGCACTCTCCCCAGGCACCTCAACCCCTCTGGGTGTGGCTACCGCCCTAGTCCCTGGGGATCCACTGGAGCTCTAGGTCCAAGGTCACGATTTTCAGATGCCAATCATGGCCACTCTTCTTGGGCATATGACCACAGATCACCAGTCTCCCCTACAGGGTTTAAATCCCTGGCAGAGATGGAGGCCAGGATCAAGGCATTTGATGAGCAGCCCCTTGGGGAGCACATCAGACCCCATCTCCTCCGAGCATCCAGCTTGCCTCTAACAGTATTACTGAGACAAGGATCAGAGTCTACAGATGACCAAGGCAGCCTCCGAAGTTCAAGGGATCACCTCGGAGGAAGGGATGCCTCTTGTGAAGATGTCTTCCATTCCCTGGACTGCTCCTTAGACATCCCTCGCAGCCAGGACTGCTCTGGGCTGCTGAAGCGCCTTACAGAGGCCCTGGAACGTGTGGGTGAGTTGGAGATGGAGGTGAGGGTCATCCCAGAGCTCAGGGCTCAGATTTGCATCCTCCAGGAGGAAAGAGAAAGGCTCCGTCTGGGCCTGAGCCCATGTGGCCAGTCTCTCTCTGTCAATGGAACCACTGACCCTTGCACCTCCTCCCACTATGGCACCTCAGATATCAAAAGGCAGAGGCATGAAAGTTATGTTACATTTCCAAGAAACCACAGCATCAATCAAGATGACTCAACACATGAGTGGAGAACCAGCACAGATCTGGATGAGTTGCTGACAGTGACGTCCCTTCAGGCCAAGGTAGCTGTGCTGGAGCAGAAGCTCCATGAGAGTGGCCTGGAGCTCCAGAGGACCTTGGGGCTGCTGAGGGAGCAGCAAGAGGAGAGTAGGAGGAAAGATGAGAGGATTGAGCACTTAACCAGGAACCCTGGGGCATGGGTTCTTGCAGAGAGGGTGGTCGTAGACCAGGATGGAGGAGATGAGATGGTGGAGAGGTCTAGTGAATCTAATAATTGTAAGGTGTCTTCTGCAAAAGGTATGGATGTGTCCATCAGTGCAATGACTGTTAGTGAAAATGGACAAACAAGTCAACAAGACTCAGATGCAGTACCTATGGAATTTGAGGAAGCTTCAGCTGAAGGTATAGGGTCAGCGGTGGCAGTTCACCACATAAAGAAAATCAAGAGGCTCCTGGAAGAGCAGTGGGAGTGCTTGTGTGCAGACAGTGACACAGCAGAGGAGGGTAAGCCTCTGGAGCACCCAGACCCCAAAGTCAACGCTATACAACTGGAGATGATGGAATATGTCCACATCCTTTTGTCCCACTACCCCCAACATGGACATGATGATGGAGAAGGGACTCAGCATGGAGGTACTGCTGTCTAACAAGTGTCTATTACTTTAACTAGAGTGTTTTAAAATATTCCAATTAATGCATATCATATAAAATTGGTCAGTTTTTCAAAAAATTTGAATGTAGTCGGTCACTTTCTATTTGCACCTCTTCCACTAGAATCAAGATGTAGATTTATGCAACTAGAGATTGCTATCTACTAAAGAGTAAGATACAATATACATGTTCAATTTCCACAAATACAACACTGTAAAAACTTTGCAGCTGGAACAACAAGACAGCAATACAGGAATAAGAGCAAGTTAGCGTGTGGACCTTGGCCACTTCTCAAAACAGCTAGCTCATTTCAATTTCAATGCAGAAACACCATATGTCTTCAAAGCATTGCTGAAGTCTGTTTCATTTCATTTCTGCATACCTCTCTCACAGCGCTGAACTGTTCTCAAAATAAAGGAATGTTTTTTTGGTCTAGTCTGAAAGTCAGTGCTGAAGGCTGAAGATCCACATCTAATTTTGTCACCATGTAGAAAAGGCTATGTCTTTTTTAGGATAAATTAATGTTCTTCTGTCAAATTAAGAACCACAATTTACTACTTGGTGTAAACTGATGGTCGTAACTGGTTTGTGTTAGTCTTGGTTTGGTTTAATTGATAACTGAGAGACTTAGTTGCTTTATACTCCATAGAGCAGTTTCTGTATTGGAATGTCCTGACTCAGGTCCTAGGAGACCAAATTCGAAGCCTCTATTTCCTCTCACCACCTTCAAACCACAAGAACTCTAACAATTTTGGCTTAAGTACAAGTACAAATCGTTCTGAAAATAAAATCACTAATTTACTAATTAAGCAACTAACACACTTCTTGTATACAGGATTATGGATGTAAAATTCACAGAAATATTACCCTGTCATATCCCAAGTTGTTTGTGAAAAGTACAGTCAATCAATACAATACAGTTAGCTTTCATAATGAACTGGTAAATGATTGTATAGAAAGGAAAAAAACAAACTATGTTAAACATGCCTTTAGTAAGGATAGTATTACATCATAAGCATTTAATGTGGTTGGACATCTGTTTTGGCCTATAATATTTCATCACATATTTCATTCCCTGTTTTTATCTTCTCTGTAGTCCCCAAATCCATCATGAGGAGAGATGGAAGTTCTCGGATGTCAAAAAACCTACACTTTGCTGGTATTAATGAAGGGTTAGTAAACAGTTCTCTTCAGCAAACTTTGGATTTATGGTTGTTGGTTCAACCACAGTTCTGCTTGACATATGAATACTAACTTGTGGTTCCTGAAGCGAGGGTTGTTTTTTATTGCATGGTTCTGACAAAGATTAAAAAAAAGCAGCACGATTAAAGATTGATGAAATATGCCACTCCCTCTAAAGTGTTAAGTTAAAGCAGAGCAGCGCTGAGTGTTAGCTTTGACACGTGGTATTCCCATGCTTTATGACAAATGACTTCAAATGAACATTTGCTGTTTCCCATTGCAACAAAGAAGAGTCTAGTTTAGCCTTTTTCCTAATTTGTGATGGAAATATCCATAGAAAATGAACTATGATCCACAATATATGGTCAGACAAATCTTCATTTACTATTAAGTAGGCATCACATATTTTCTTTGTTTTCTGTTTGTTCTTCGATTTCAAGCTTCAGAGGCTTTGGAGAATTTCACCATAAAACAGGAATAAGATATCATTAGTGTCTTGCTGAAATCTTGTATCTTTAAAAAAGCCAATTCAAATGACAGGTTGGCTCTCACTGTTGATTTTTCATCTGGCCATGAAACATTGTCTAACTGTGGAGGACAATGTGCGTGTACATACTGTTTTGCTGCCTGCGTAATACACATGCACACACACACAATTCGCAGTATTCACAAGCTTTTTGCCACTTCATCAGACAAAATGAAATGATCCTGAAAAATTACGTCCTTTTTATTGGTCAGTGGCTTGTGAAATAGACAGATGTAACTGCCACGGTCAAAGTTTACTGACATTTGGCTGATGGATGGGTTTAATTTCTGCCCCGTTTTCCCTTCTCTAATTTTTTAAGATGTGAAACAACTGCGAATGGAGAGCTGGTCGGGCGGGACTGTGTGAAACAGAGCATTCATGACCAGAGGGAAAGACACATCAACCCTGGGGAGATGGCTGCTGCCCAGGTGGATGCTGAGCCAGAAAAGAGAGGGATGGAGAGAGATAAACATGTGAGCCTAGACAGACAGATGATGGTGGGTGGAGAGGGATCGAGGCAGACAGATGGGGGCATTGCGTCTGTGGAAGCTGAGGCTCCGGAGAAATTGGCCAAGATGAAGCCACTGCCCCCAGGGGAGCAGATGGAAAGGGACTCTGGTTCAGAAACAACCACCAAAGGCAGGTGAGGGAGCAAAACAGAATCCTTATCATTATTTTTGTATTTCATTGCCAGTAAACTGTGCTGTGCTGGGCTTATATTTGTAACATTATGAGGCATGTTTCCCCTGTAAGGGATATTAAAGACTACCTCTCTCTGTCACACACACACACACACACACCCATACACAACCTCCTAGGGAGACCGTAAGCGGGGAATTTATGGCTGCCTGTCAGTTCCTCAGAGACCACATGGACAACATGGATAACCCCAATGACGACATGGTATGAAGTCTTCATTACTCCAATCAATTTTTGTCCCAGACTTGAACAGCCCCTTATTATCTAATGCCAGAGTAGCTTGCTTCTTATCTCTGAGGGTGAGCAGGAAAAGTAACTATATTATCATTACTGGGTCTGTGTCTAACGAGAGTAATTTTAAAGCCCATTTTCATTTCGTCTATATTAGACAAAATCCATGACAGAAAACTGCATCCAAATATAGCTTCTCACTGAGCGCTACACATAATTTCAACATTACGCCCATACATTCACTCTCATATAGCCAAAGGTCGCTTTGGCTATGTACAGCCTGCTTTTAGAGTAAGCAATAAACAAATTTTTAAGAAATGCATTAACAGCTGTTACTATCAAATATATACACCAGAGAAGTCATACAGCTCATAAGACGCAATCTAGGACATACTACTAAACTTTCATTTTTAAATCCTATCCAGCCAAGTTTTAGCCTACATGTCTATAGCCATTTTAAATGTTTAATCAGTTTAAATTATTCAGGGCTATCCTTTCAAAACCTCTCTCTTTGTCTTCTAGAGGAAGGCCCTAGTGGTGCTGTTTCAGAATTGGTTCGGTGTGGCAGCGGAGGAGACTTCAGTGGCCAGTCGGGTGGATCTGTACCTGAGAGAAGTGAAGAAGACCACACCCTCTCTGCTGGCCTTCCTGGTCAATCTAGCTGATGACAACGGCAACACGGCGTTACATTACAGTGTGTCCCACTGCAACTACAGCATTGTCAGCCTGATACTGGACACAGGTAACCTAATTTTCAACAGCAACGGAATATAAAAAAAAAAACTGTTTTGGGTGTCTCTACACCACCTTCAAACTATGTGTGAAGTTCTTGTGTAGCACGATTGGAGGATTGAAACTGAAAAGCCTGTTCTGGAACACCTTTAGACAATAATTCAGCTCACAAATACTGATAAAATACTGCACAGTAAACAGCACCATAAATCTGTTATTATTTATTACGCTGTTTTATGTGTGTGTGTTTTTTCCAGGTCATTTATTTTGCTAGTACCTGCTTCTCACTACGACACCACTGTTTATTTATCTTTCTTTCAAAGGAGTCATTTTTATTCAACCAACAATCATTGGTCCTGTTTGCTTGCACTGTCACACATGTAGTCACTAAATCTTTTGTGCTACCAGACCTACTGTACAAGGGAAAATAGGCTGAATATGGAAATCTAAAAATATCTCTTTCTCCAAACCACAGGTGTGAGTGATGTGGATCTTCAGAACAAGGCCGGGTACACCACAGTGATGCTGGCCTCACTGACGGCCCCTGACGGCCCAGGTGGGATGGAAGTGGTCCGCAGGCTCATGGAACTGGGCCGTGTTAATATTCAATCCAGCCAGGTAACATGACAAATAGTAACAAAACCAAAATACAAAAAAAGTCAAGACATCCCACTTACCCTGAGTGCAATCTATCCATCGAGATAGTTTCCGTGTAATTTACTTATAAATCGCGGGTAGTTGGTCTCATACTTACAATGTGCACAGTCACTATAAACATTCAAGTGCCCTTCAGCAGGGTGCAAATGGCTCCAGATGTAACTGCACTCTCTGATCAACTGCATCTATGCGGCAGACAATGTGCGATTCTGATTACCTTATGTAAAAGTTTTTCCACATCAGGTTAGAGTCTGTTATCTTCTTCTATCCCCTGATCTCTCTCATTCCCCACTCAGACGGGCCAGACGGCTCTGCAGCTGGCAGTGCGTCACGGACGGGTGGTGATGGTCCGCCTGCTGCTGAGTTGCGGGGCCGACACTAACATCCAGGACAGCCAGGGAACCACGGCCTTGATGTTCGCCTGCGAGAGGGGCTACACACACATCGCAAGGCTGCTGCTTGAAAGGAGCCACTGTGACCTCAACCTGACTGACAAGGTGATACTAAGAGATATGGACTAAATATACAAGCACACAGTACAAAAGCATGTATGTGTACACAGATGATCTGACAGATGCTAATCGTGTGAGAATGCCATTCCATACACATGCATGGACCATGTTAGTGACAATCAGTCTTTTAAAGGTGCTTCCTGTAGAATTTTCTATTCAATAAATTACTATCACGTTAATTTTTAAATGTATTAAACAAACAAGACCATCGCTAAGAGGAATGGCAGGCTCTACATGGCATTGTGTGCCACCAGATTGTATATTGTGGGTTTGGAAGTCTGCTGGACACAGGAAGAGGGCGCTGTCTTCCCAGAGTAAACAGAACTAGGGCCTTCAGAGTTTTAACAATGGCAGGTTGTACTATGAATGAAAGTTTGATGGACAACTCACTTTCAGCATGTTTATTATTTGAAACAGCTACCAACTAGCATATGATAGAATCATCTCATCCATGGTGCTATTTCTTTATGGTGGTTATACCAAATTAACACAATTAGTTTGACAAATGTTTAAAGCACAAAAACTCTACAGCGTGCGCCTTTAAGAGGATGCCCCTAGGCAAATTCAAAATTCAGAACTTAGGGATGACAGGATGACTCAAAGTCCATAGCTACTGTAAAATCCTGTTATGTATGTTAACAAAATGGCATATCTACTTTTCTTTACACAGAATTGAGCTCAAAAAGCTGCTTAGGTCTATGAAAGCTCAATTTTTTACTCGTAGTGTTGGGACTGGCAGCATGGATGCAACAGAATAGAGCTCTCCCAGGATTAATCAGGGCTACAGTAGAACAAATCTCCTGGGCTGAGATGAGCTAATCCGCTAACAGTACCTTATCGCTCAGCCTGGAGGAGAGGCAGGGAGGGCAATAGAAGAGAGGATGCAAATCTTCTACTTTTGTCCAGGTCTCCCATTAAAGTAGAGTTTAAGAGAGAAAAGCTGCCCATCCTTAACCATAGGCTTCCTGCTTTGACTCTAACCCACTTTTCACCTTGACACAAACCCAGCTTAATTTGGCTGCTTAAAGTCTAATGAAATCAATCCTTAACTCATTCATTTTACTTCAGAAAGTAGTTTCATTATTTAATGTGTCAAGCATGGAGCCTCAATTATACACTGCTTGAACTATCCTCACAAAACAAAATGCTGGCTTTTTTTTTTTTTTGAAATGGTGAGCTTAATATGAATTCTGAATTGGAAACAAAGGAACTCATACAACACAGTGACTTGATCCTTGTCTCCCCCCTCTCTCTTTCCCTCAGCGGGGTCAAACTGCCCTCTCTGTGGCCAAGAAAGGCTCGCACACGGATACAGCTGCACTCCTGCAGGCCCATGCAAAAGCTAAAGCTCTCTAGGACTGGAACCCATGCACATTTCTTCTGCAGAAAAAAGAAGCAACCTTCATATGTGTCTCAGACATACAGTCACTGCCATCTTCTCTTTTGTCTGTGAAGCACTTCAAAGACGGTTTTACCATTGACACGATGTGCCAGGATCAAGCGCTTGTCGTTGCAGAATTCTGTGGAGTGAATTGTCTGCACACCAGCACAGTTATAAATAAGGTGATTCCAGCGCTTACATGAGAGGTTCATCAATGCTCAATGAAGGATCTGGCAAAGCTTCACTGCCATATGATTGGATTGATACTCACAATAAAAACTGTCCTTACTGTAAATGTCCATAGTTATGTCAGATCTTCGCACACTGTAGTAGCAGCTTCACCCTGCAACTATGCAATGATAAAAAAATATTTATTGAGATACTTTGATTGTAATTGTTGCATCAATATGTTCATTGTTATGCATTAAATGTCTGTGCTGGTAATACACTCTGCACTATACCTAGTGCTTTCCTGTTATGGAGGAAGACTGCATACTGCTATTTGCATTCAATTTTAATGTATTCTGCTGAACACTTTTACAATAAATTGCTTGTGAAATACATGAAGGAATGCAAAACATATGCTACATACTGTTTGCAAAACATGTGAAACAGAAACAAAACTTAAACCTGTTCCTGTCCATAAACCGATCTGTTGATTTTAATCACTAGTAACTGCAATGCTGATGTATCAACTGCCTGTTTTTAATAAAACAGAGGAAATGTTTACCAGAGATAATACATTAAGTTATGTTCATCTTCCATTTAGGAGTTAAACCCCTAATCAGCTTTGTTACAGCACTGTTAAACCTGACCAGTAGATGGCACAGCTTCCCCATCCCACTGTCAACAAATCAAACACAGACAACACACAGACAACACAAATACACAAGACAACAAAAATGCATAAATCAGGAATTCTGAGATGAGCATATCCAAGGGATTAGATCTAATCCCTTTCAAGTGTGACAGACAATTATAGACATGACATCCACCAAATTGTATTGATGCTGCTGCGAGAGGCCACTCCAACACAATGAGATTCACCTGCAGCTGGAACGGGCCCAGTCAGGCATAATAAACCAGATGAGTTTTAGTGGCTTTTGTTCCCCTAACCTCCTGGGAAACCTTATGGGACCTGGTTTTCGTTTTGAGATGATGCATGTGAGATAAGACAAAAGCGGACTGGGTGTGGATGTAGGGGGGTGGGTGGCTTTGGTCTGTCAGAGCAAAGCCACCTCATTTCCCATGGGGATTTCCCTGCCTTGCTGACTCCCTGTCGCGCTGTCGCAATGACCTGAGCAAACATCCTCAGAGAAGACAAAAAAAAAAAAAAAAAAGAGAAGAAAGGATGACGGCTGGAAGAAAGCTGCCTTTCATTTGATCAGTTTCAGAAAAAAAAGCAGACACAACATACAACACAAGAACACAAACAAGTATGACAACAAATGCTGCTGTCAAAAAATGTACTTTATCCTTTATACACAGTGCATTTCCAGTGGTTAGAGATGAACCGCAGAATGCATTTGTGCATTTTGTGCATCTTGGCATGAAACAATATGTAGGGTAATTACCCATGTTGGATGTATAACACTGCACAGTACATTGACAGCCTATTTTACAGCTGTGTAGGTGTGAATATACCATCCCCCACTCAACCTGGCCTTCACGCCAATGTGGATAAAGGTGTCCATCTGGGTCTTTGTGTGGCCATGAACATCTGTGACACATCTTTTGTCTGCTGCAAGCTCCATTGTCCTAATAAAAATAAGTATTGCATAATAACCTAATGGTGTATGAGCAAACAAGGAGGCTGAATTTCAAGGCATTTGTCCTGCTTTAGTTTAATAATGATAATGGGACCGGGTTTATCGGCAGTCTTTCTGTCTGCCAATGAATCTCTCTCTTTTTTAAAAATTTTTTTTTTTTTTACATGAGCAGCACAGCTTGTTCAGAGAGGAGCCCCGACCTAAGAGAAGCTATTCATGTGATTAAAAGACCTTCGGTGTCCAAAAAAGCTTCTCCTTGAGCTGTTTGAGCATATTGGTCATATTAAATAACGCAAAAACATGATGAAAATGATGAAAAAGACACACTGGGGAAATTTTCAGTCAGATTTTATATATCAATATATAGAGATATTCAAAAGAACTTCATTACAGAAAATCAAAAAGGTGGAACCTGTTTGGCATTGATACAGATGATCTTTGCATGTACAATACAGTAGTTGGCTGATTGAACTCCCTGTCCTTCTGGTGACAAAATACTGTAGGAGAATGAACAAAGTAAACTAAAAGGCACAAATAAACAATAAATCATTTCACCTCACACCAAGGTTGAGAAGTTTCGCAAAGATGTGGGGAACATTTCTGAAGGGAACACCATTTTTCACATGGGGTAACAAAGAAATAAAGGCTACACGTAAAAAGGATGCTAAGGATGCTAAATGATGCACAGCAAGAAACAACACAAACCACTTTGGTGGATAATTCATATTTCTTACAATCAGGGAATGCAGTGCTCTCTCTTTATACAAATAAATTAATATACCTGTCAACACTTTCAGTTATCTAAAATCTTATGTACATCTTCTCTTTTACATAATTGTATAATACATTATTAAAAAACCTTATGAAAACATATTTACAAATCAATGATTCAAAAAGCACCCTCAAAGCTTCTCCAGTGTCACACACTCTCATGCATTCAACCTGTCTCTCACATACACACACACAAACACACACAACAACATACACCAAAACAGTGTACACACCTTCACACACTTCCATGCAAAACACCACAGTACAGAAGGCATTCTAAGAGGGTTGTGCAACAAAGAGCATACAAACGGTTCAAATATGGCTGTGGGATGAACATAAGTACTCACATGCATGATAATGAACACACGCCCACAAGCAGAAATGCGTGCACACGCTCACACACACACACACACGCCGCAATCTCTCTCCACCTGGATCCTGCAAAATCCCAGTTCATCCCAATCTGCAGGATTAAGTGGAATCTGGAGTATTTTTTTTTCTCTTTTTTGCCCCCAAATGGATTGCCAGGGTTCATGACAGGATGAAACCGGTGCAGCCACAGAAAAAGTCTGTTCACTGACAAGAAGACTGAAGCTGGTCTCAACTTCATTACAACAGACTCTGCCCTCTTGTTTTCAGTGACTACATCACATGACAGGTCCTTGTCAGCAGTCGTCCACCTGCTGGGCGCTCCCCACATGGCACTGTCCAAAACCGTCTGCTCAAAGACATCAGCCATCTCAGGAGGGGGAGAGCAGGCCACGGAGTCCTGCGTGCTTTTGTGCATGGGCATGCGAGTGTGTGTTTGTGTGTTCCTGTCTTGCTTGGAACGATAAGCGGCTGTATTGTCAGTGGGTGAGCAATTATGCATGCTGTTTGTGTTTTCTGAGGGCAAGTGCACACTGTCTCTGTTCTCTGGAGGCCAGCATGAATTTGCTAACGCTGCAGTGTATGTGGACGCGTGGATGTGTGTGTTTATCGGTGCAGTGAATGTGCACACTTGCTGAAAGAATAAAAGCAAATGACAGAATAAAATTCTTAGAAAAGCAAATGAGGATTTTTTGCAAACCACATATAGTGTGGCCTGTTGACATCAAAAATGCAAAGACAAGTGACGGACAACAATGACTCACCACACTTGAAAGCAACAGTCTATTGCTTATCTCAAACCTCTTAACATCTATAGAAGTCATGGGAAAGAAAACGTTAACACCTGGGAAGAATCCACTTCGCTCCTTTCTCAGAGGTCTAGAGCGCTAATCTCACATCCTCTTTGTCCATAAAAAATAGCTTAAATAAGCCTCCAGCTTCTACTCTGCAGTCCGCAACCCTCCTGTACACTCCTCGCACCCTGGGGTGTTTGAGGTAAAAAAAAAAAAAAAAAAAGAAAAACACAATCTGCATACTATACTCTACACTCCATAATATTCTACAGCCCACCCTTAAAGGTGTGCCTCTAAGATAATGAAGAAGTACACACAAACTGTGGATGGTAACCTCCGTTAAAAGCTCTCATTTCAATTAGATTTGGGAAAAATCCCAATAATGAAGAAACCTCACCCACAAAAATGTTAACTACAGATGACAGCTGCAATAGAGGTGACGCAATTGACATAAATCTGTACAGATTGTCCCATCAGCAAAGGTGCTGCCCTAGTTTCAGACCTCCTCCTTCCTAAACAGCGCTCCCAGAGCTCCAGACTCCACCTCAAATAAGACAACGCCCCAAATTAAAACACAGAGGATGAAAAATAATCTTTGACAGCTCTGTCAAATATTAGAGACAGAGGACACACACTTCACACAGCTATGAATGCAAAAAAAGGACTCAACTATGGAGTCAGGTTGACTTAATATTCCAGCTTAAGTCAATGTTGGGAACACTTTAGTACATGTAATTACTTTGATGATTAATTCTCAGCACTGACTGGAGGAAAAATAGATCCAGCTCCAGCACAGACAGATGAATGTATGAAATTATTTTATGAGGAGTAATTGTTGTTTTATTACTACTGCTGCTCATTGTATGAAAACTGGCATGGGACATGGCTGTGCAAGGCTGGATGTCCTGTATGATGATATGTTGTTCGTCCTGTTAGCAAACTCTGTCAGAGTTTCCCCTGACCTCACTATGTGTGCGTGTGCCTGAGCGGCCATCTTCCCCTGTAGCCGCCTTTGTGGGTCACTTTGCAGTAGAAAGCATGGGTTGCTCTGTGTACCAGTGAGTTCCCGGGTCGGGCATGCTGCCCCCAAGTGGCAAGGCGATGAACTGTGGGCAAGTGCCCCCTCCCGCTCCCACGACTCCCACGCCAACGCCCGACGGGTAAGTGTGGTGGTGCGTGTGGTGTCCCATGGCATCAGTCCGCCCGATGTGGATCTCGTCCTCCTCGCCCTCACCGGTGGTCTTGCGGTAGACGGGGTTGTCGAAGTTCATGCTCTTGGTGGAGTTGCGCCGCCAGTTGCGCCACACCAGGTAGACTCCGGCGCAGAGTAGGCCGAATACCACTGTGGCAACGATAGGAACTGCATGCGTTTAACACACAGCGGCAGGGACACGGGAAGGGGGGGAGCGTTAACGAGGCAGAACGAGTCCATGGCGTGAAATGACAGGCACAGAGAGGAGCACAACAGGCATGCGGGGGACAGAGAGGGCAGGGGGCAGCGGTGGACTGAGTGAGAGGTTGTGTGTGTGTGGGTCGCTTGGCTAAACATTCACCATTAATTATGAACATCAGGTCAGACTGGGCCATACACTGCCTATCACACAGTTTATAGCTTTTTAACAAGGGTGGGTAAAACTTTACTGGACTACATGAGTTTCAAGAATTCCTTGGGTGAGGAATAAAAAGAGTTACGATATAACCCAATGATGCGTAAGGCAGGGCTTCCCCAACTTTTTCCTCAAAATCCATGAACCACCAGGGTTGGTTTGGGACCTCCAGGGCTGGTAAATGAGGGTTAATGATCCTCACCAAATCTCTCAATAAGAATTGTAATTTCAAAATTTCATCAACACCAGTGGGCTACTGCTAAGTGTGCTTCCTCTGTGTTCTTTACAGAGAGGATTTTCTGTCCTGCCCTGTGTTTCCACCACATGACATGATGTCTATGATGAATACGGTTCTTGTGAAATGACTCACCGCTGGTTGTCTGGGTTAACTTACCTCAATATTGTGTACTATTGCTGCATATGTTTTATTTCCTCAACCTTCAGATGCACAAAAGACAAATCTACAGTAGCATTATTCGTTTATACAAATTCTATTATTTTATTACTGGTGGTGCATAGCTCCTTGTGTCCCAAGGCATTAACCACTTCACTATGCAGGGAAATAATTCTGACATATCCAAGGTAAACAGTTGTTTATGTGACAGTTTGCATTATTTTCTGAGTGCTTCCTTCCTACCAGCAACACAATACAGAGACAATAGGTCTACTGACAAGGTGTCCTCTGGCTGTAGCAGAACCCAACACAACAACACAGTGTGGAGTGAGTGAATAATGCGGTGTGGCAGCCATGTCAGACGCACAGAGAATGACTCCGGAGAGACTGCGGAGAACAAGACCTCTAGGCCACGGTCCTCTCATCCCAGGCAGAGCCAGATCAGTGTGAATGGGCAACAAACAGAGTGGATACGGGCGGCAGGTAGACAGGGCTTTACGCAATACGCCGAGCCCTGCAGGGCATGGACGCCGAGTGTAGACAGACAAATATAGACAAGGAGGCTTCAGGTGACTTACCGATGGGAATGACCACCCCCAAAACAGCCACTGTCAGATTCTCACCCAGGAGGAAATGCTCACTGCCGGCTGGAGAGAGAAATTAAATGAAAGAGTGGGACAGCAATAGAGAGGGGGGAGAAAGAGAGAGAGAGAGAGGAGAGTTAGAGTGATCAAGAGGAGAGAGAGAGGGAGAGAGTCAGTGAGGGGGCACGGAGAGTGATGAAAAAAAAAGGTGTGAGAAAAATTCAGCGAGAGAGAAAAAAGGAGCGAGCGGGAAGGAAGAGTCGGTGGAAGAGAGAGTGAGATAAACCAGAAAGGTGGGGAGCGGGTGATCATGCGTGCATGGCCGTGAGTGTTTTACAAAGAAGAGACAGATAGTGAGAAAGGGGTTTGGGTGTGAAAAAAGAAAGTGAAGAATGGAAGAAAGAAGGGAGAAGAGAAAAATGATGAGCCGCTTGGCATTTGTCAGAGGCTGGTCCCTCCCCAAGGCTGCGGTGCAGGCTGTGCTACCTTGGCACTGCCCCTGACCTTCTGTGCATAATCTCCATCCAGGCTCCATTAGCACAATGTCACCCCACAGCTTACAGCATAAACCCTTTTTACATATCAACTTACCAACACACTCATTAATGTACACACACACACACACACAGACAGACAGACAGTCTATACCCTACCCACAATTTATGGGGGGGAAGGCGACATTTTCAAGGCGACAAGGTACCATCCATCGTTCCCATTAAAGTCAGCCAAGCATGGTTGTTGGGGCTTGTAGATATCTCACTTTAATGCCGTCATTATGGTGAGGGTGAGGCTGTTAGCTACATTAAGAGTGTGAGTGGGATTGGAGGGTGTGGTACTTGGCAACAGATGAAGAGGTTCGGACAAAAGTACAGCTTCATCAGAGGACTGCGCCACATCTGTCTTTAACTCCTTAATGGGCTACTCGGCCTTTGGCAATTGCACAGAGGTCTGCAGGGGCCAAAGGAAAAATACCCTGTGATCGTCGAGGCTACAAAAGTGTAATCTTACATTGTGATGAGCGAGTGTCAGTTCTCCCAGTGTTTAATAAATACATTTTATGAGTTATGGGTGCTTGCTATGCCCCATTAAAATAGCCCCAACATTTGAAAAGAGCATTATTTGGCCTTTGCAATTTGTTAAATGCAACAGCCAGTTCACTGTAGAGGCTAGGTGCGCCTTTGGGAAGTGATATATCTGTAAATTTAAAGTATTAATGTGAAAATCTCACAAGTCCGGACACTTCATTTCTCTCACCTTTAGATGAACATGTGAATAGCAATTAAAGATTTGCAATGCATGTTTAAATTGTTGCAACTAGGACTGACTGACTTTTGCATTTCAGAAAACATGTTGCCTTTAAAACTCTGAATATAAATGTAATAAGGCACTTGTAGCATGGCATATGTATTCAAGTCTCCATGAAATGACCTCACCTGACTTCTACCTCCTGTAAAACAAGAGGATTTTAAACAGTGACATAATCCTGCACTAGTGGGTGTAAATTAAAATTTCAATCATTAAAACCTTAAAACCCTCTCCCAAAGTAATATCCTATCAGTTTGCACTTGAGAATGATCCTTCCCTGTGCTACCTCCCACCCAAACAACCTGTTTCAACAGGAACTGCATAAAATCAACAAAGTTTGAGTCCATTTCATGAGGTCTTTGAAAAGGTTTTTGTATGGAAAGATAATGTTTTGTATTGTTAAAATATGCAATAAAATGTTAACATTTCCAAAAGGAAAATTATCGGATTACTCAATCAATGGGATAATTGGTAGAATACTAGCTTACTACAATAAAAGATACCTGCAGTCATAGTTTGAAGCTCTCACTCAAGATGCTGATTTTTTAAATCCCCATTTACTTATTTGCAGCTGCATTTTCATTAATTTGGGTTGTTGTAATACTTCGTGGCAGCTTGCATTATTCTTATCTATATTTTATTTTATGCTGCTGCAACGACCCAATTTCCCCAGGGGGATCATTACAGCCTAATATAATCTAATTCACACATTAATATATCCATGCACACACACACACACACACACACACACACACACACACAAACAGCAGCTTCAGTGAACGCTGTACTACGGCAAGTCGTTTAAAACTTCTTCATGTTCCAGACATCAAAACAGCTGACAAAAACCTTCAAATTTGTGAGATTAAAGCAATGTTAAAATTTTCTGATATTTTTGCAAAGCCCACTCACAGTGATGTGAGATGCTGCTGTCCCCTGCAGGCGTGGTGGAGATGACCATGGCGGTGGCGGTGGGGTGGGAGCCCAGGGCCTTCGACTCCTCCTCCGACATAGGCTTGTGGGTGCTGAGGGGCGTGAGGAGGTCAGGAGCACCGGACGGAGCCGTGGTCAGGTGGGGGATGGCGTCCGCCTGTGATACTCCGCCTGATGCCGGTGGGAAGTCCTCGGCATCGGCTGCTCTTGTGCCAGGCGCAGAGCCCGTAGGAGATGAGGATGATGGTGTCGTGTCGTTTCTTGGTGCTGCTGTGAGCAAAGGAGCATCAGAAGAAGTGAACTCACGTAACAGCATTGTGGGAAATGTGTTGAGTGCATCTTCTATTCTAGTCTATTTCAAATGATTAGAAAGGATCTTTTCTAATCTAAAGCCTCTGTGGTAAAGCACCGCTAAACTAAAACACAACCCCTCTGAACCTCACTGTATGTCAATAAATCTGCATTACAAAATGGATAATCACCGGCATTAGTTCAGATTGGCTGAAACAAGTTCAAAGCTTCTGCAAACACTGATAAACACACATCTGTGGCTGCATTAATAAGCTAATTTAAATATTAATATGGTAGCCAGAAATCACCACTCATGCTGGTACTGTGTTGCTTGGAAACCACATTTCTTTAGCTATATTGAACTAAAGACTAAGAACTATATTGTTTGTTTAGCAGAATAGTACTTAATTATTATAGATTACAAATAATAGATTC
This sequence comes from Myripristis murdjan, assembly GCF_902150065.1. Classification (NCBI taxonomy): domain Eukaryota; kingdom Metazoa; phylum Chordata; class Actinopteri; order Holocentriformes; family Holocentridae; genus Myripristis; species Myripristis murdjan. Next base: position 12,800,981 of record NC_043996.1, read on the forward strand.
ATTAAACATTTGTGTTTGAATAAAATAGCCTATTAGTGTCATGCTAAAAAAAGGAATAAGCAACACAATCAGTGCTTTGTAGTAATTTTAGAACAGCTAAAAGGGTTTTAGGCAGTCTATACTGTGCTATATTTGCACTGGAATAAATTGTGAAATAATACAGTAAACATATATAATTTCAAAGCTTGCCTACTTGTTAAACCTGAACATTTCCTGAACATTACATTACTTGCTGAACTGGTAAAAATAAAATAAGACAGAGTGAACAGGAACTACATATCAGAGCAAACTTAAATATTATATTCCATTTACTAGGATAGTAATAATTTGGGTTGTAGAGCCCATAGGACTAATGCCCACAGGTTCCACCTCTGATGACATGTACTCTGTAATACTGTAAGACCTTCCTTCAGCTGAACAGAAACCGATTATCTCTGCTCAACAAACCTCTTTGACCAACAATGATTACCTTTCGAAATAGCAGTGTCAACTATGACTTATTGATGCTCTCACCTGGCACACAGCCCCTCATGTCAGGCCCCAGGTCCTGTCCATCAGGGCAGGCGCAGGTATATTTAGGGGAGTGTTCGGTGATTTGAGGAGCCTTGAGACACAAGTACTCACAGCCTCCGTTGGCCATGCTGCCCAGATTACAGCTGTCTGGGCCTGGGGACAATCATGAGAGAGACACACAGAATTATGTAATTATATTTAAATGAATAAAGAGATCACTGATTATATGAATATTTCACCCAAAAGCTATTATTTTGCACCATTTACTCATCCCGGGATGCTTTGGATGTTGAAAAAAGTTATACACTGACACTTCAGTCAGACCGAGGCGTCAGTGTGGCCAGTAGGGCTGCTGGCCAGTGAACAAGCTGGGGGTGTGTCTTTAATTTACTGAGCAGCCCAGTTGTAAGCACTTGCTCCAGCATTGGCCATTTCCAGAAGTGGTTAACTGAGAAATCTTTTCACTAAAGTACACTGGACAGACAAGTGGATTTGAATTACTCTGCATGCAAAGTATTTGAATTTGAAATTGATGTTTTCATGTCCCTTTTGCTGCGGCTGTTTGTCAAAGTCACCAATCAGCTTTAACAATGCTTAAGTCTTTGGAGCTTTCGTTCTCTATGAGGCAATTAAAAACTTTTTCGTTGGACATTCAAGACATCTCCAGCTGAGTACTGTATGATGTCACAAAATACATAGTTTTTGGGTGAAGTATTCCTGAATATGGATGGAGAGAGAGAGACAGAGAGAGAGAGAGAGACAGAAAGAGAGAGAGAGAGACAGAGAGAGGTCCTGTCTAGATAATAACACTACTCTCAAAAATCTATGTTCAAACTCTTGCCAGTACGGTTAAGGTTAATGTTGGGGCAGAGCAAAGTGCTACTGTGCTGAGTCAAGTGTGGAGCGAGTTTCACAAATCTTTGGTTAGCATCTAGACACGACCCAGTAGAGCGGAGACACCCGCCGAGGAGGCAGATTCGGTGTTTTCCTCCACCCAACAGTGCAGCGTGTCTCTCTTTCATCAGCTGGATGGATCTGAGACGCATGCATTAAAATCAGTTGGACCTTCTGCACTGTTTGCTGTACGTCTGCAGCAACTAGACGGATGTGAGACGGATGGTGCACCCAGCAGAGCATCCTTTCCCCTCCGTTCCTTTTATTTTACATCATGAAAACTGTGACCATTAAACAGTCGTTTAGTAAGGGCTTTAAAATTATGTAAGTGTGACCTGTATGGCGATTCATTCATTTGCACTTCTGTGTCTAATCCCCCGCATGATGTCAGTTAACCAAACATGGAGCTGAGATGGATGAGGTGAATTGCAACACGGTCATAGCTTTGCGGCCTGAACTTTTAAAGCTATCTTGCTCACAAGCAGACAGACACACACGGCAATTACATAACCTCCAACAGCTCCTCAGCAGAGGTAATTACAAATGTTTATGATACTGGGCCCAGTGCAACTCTCCTCTGTTCATCCCAAAGCCGTGTTCAGCTATAAACTAGGAAAGATGGAAATCTAAGGGAATTGGGAATGGGAAGCCTGAGTTGACAAAGATATATAAAAAGTGGCAAAGATATACACAGTGAAAGATTGTAATACACACAGGAATGGGCTGGCAGATAAGGACAAAGAGAGACACGGGGGAGAAGGATGAATACAGAAACTGACACGCTGAGGAAGAGATACACAGAGACATGAATGGTTATGAGGTTACGATGATAAGTGCTCAGTTCAGTTCAGTTCAAATCTGGATTGTTCTGCAAGAGTAATCTGGGCTGCGGACGGGGTTTTGACAGCCGCGCGAATGTTGCTGCTTGCAGTGCTTTGATCACTCTGCGACATTCACATGCGTACAACCCTTCAGAATCATTTATTCATGTGCTTGAGATGACATGGACCCACGGAGGAGTCTGATATGCAGGTACGCCTCAGCTCACACAATCAAAGGAAACGCGGGAGGAGATTAGTGCACTGGCATGAACACACTCACAAATTCACTAACACACACACACACGCACACACCTTGAGGTTGTCGGAGCTGGTGGAAGACCACGATGTCGTGGGGGTCGTTGAGGTGTTCAGCCAGCGTGTGGATGTCCTGACCAGTCAGCCTGTTGGCCGTGAACACAGCCTCCCTCTCTCTGTCTGTCCAGTATATTCGATCCTGAGATAAATAAACAGTAGAATAACAGATATAACATGTATAATACAAATTCGGTTTGAGAAAGAACAGAAAGTGAATGTGGTAATAATAAGGCATGATAAAAATCAAATTAAATTTTCTGCTGTGCAAATTTTTCACTCTGAAACTCGACTTTGGCGGCTTTTGAGCCCCTTGACGGAAATAATTTACAATACCCATCACAACGAGACCCCAGACCCTCCCACCTCACCCTGTGTTTGCAGAACTATGTGTATTTGTAAAGGTGGTGATGAATATTTTAGTCACAGTTAGACTGAGCTGCAGAACTGTAACAAAGCAGGTTTTCCCAACTGTTGTGGTGTTTATTTAGTAATTTTATAGGAGAAAGAATGGGTGGACCCCATGAAGCCCCTGTGATCCCAAAGGTCCTATATTCCCTCAATGTCATTTTTTTCAATTAGAAAACAGCGCCACACTCCTCCAGTCCTACAGTCTCTCAACATGCATTAAAAAGAAGTATGACACCCATAATGTTACAGATAAAGAAAAATGCATAATCTGACACTATGTGCTCAGTGATTAACGTCTGAATTGTTTACCGACAATATACCGTATGACAGAGCGGTGCTTAAGTAAGACTCTTCAGATCTTCAGATTATGCGTTGTTAGTTATATACCAGAGGGACAGACAATATTTTTCCTGTTTTGATAAAGGAGTATAGCATTGAGGGAACACAGAGCTGTTTTTAGTTTGAAAAAAAAAAATGACATTGAAGTAATATAAGACCAATGAGAACACGACCACAGTCCTGGAAGGATCTATTACTTTTTGACAACACATTGGTAAATATGCTGCAAACACGTTTACAAATGTTGTTATGGTTATTCCACAGCTATAGTTACGGTAACTATGCTGCACACCTAGACGGGTGCTATGGGACGGGAAAGCACTTGCCTGCACTTGTCTGCGTGTTTGTTTACCAATAATATAATATAATATAATGCCTCCATCCTACATCTAATTACTGCAGCATAAGGCAGGCTTTTTTGTGTTTTGGTTGAGGACACTTTGCTTTGTGCCATACCCCAGACGCAGAGTAAACACACAGAACTCAGCGCATAGAATAAACCAATTTCCACCGTGATGATCTAATTTCTTTGCAGCCATTATACTACGCTATCAAAATTAATTTGTGAATGATATATTGAGGTTAACATTCTGCACGCAGGGGCTCGGCGGGACAGAATGAGAGTGAAAGACAGAGTGAGAGCAATTGGAATAAGATATGAGGAGAGATTACTGAGAAGAAAGAGAGGGGCAAAGTGACCTACACAAGAGAGAATGGAGACGGACTGAGAAAGAGAGGCATGCTGGGAGAACGCACACAGGCTGCTAGGATCGTTTTTTTTTAAAGCAGTCCATTCTAAATGCTGCCAATGCCTCAATCAAGGTATTGTATCTCTAATATATTTGTGGAAATGAGATAGAGGAAGGAAATGAAAGAGGGAGAAATGATAAATATTTGTCCATGCACTGATGTTTTTCTCTATCTTCTGCAGAAGAGTGAGCATGCTAATTTTGCTGAGAATACATCATCATACGGGACACGGGAATATGAATGCAATTGCATATCAGATGTGCAGCGGTGGCTGGGGTTCACCCCTGTGTTCCCAGAGCTTTATGTTCCCTCTATGTATGTTTTTGAAAAATGACCAAAAATTCATAATCTGATAGTAGATGGTGTTTATGTTTATGGTCAAGCTGCTTAAACAAGTATAGTCTCATTCAAGCGATTTTTTATTAACATTACAAACCAGCATTGGAAATAGCATTGGCATGAATATTAGCCACATATGTAACATTAAACATTAGCAAAATACTAAATCCTGTGTTCCCTCAACATAAAAATTAGAATAATGTCCATGTCCTCTGGTATATTAAAAAAAAAAAAAAAGAGCCAAATCTGGTGGCAGTTCTCAATGATTCCCCTTATGGTACTAGTCCTGTAATAACTGGGGCTGTAATATCCTGTTGTATTAAAGTATTAAATCCATCAACTGTTTCTTTTTTCTTCTTCTTCTACCAGTTTAAACAGCCTCACATGTATTTTCTCTCTCGCGCTCACTTTCTTCTTCATGTCACTGTGACGATTCCTGGGTGAAAATAGCTCAGTGGTTAATGATAACCATGGCTGCCATTTATTAATTGATTTATTTACTTATTCTCTCAAGTTTACACTATCGCTGGCTGAGAAAGACACAGTTAGATAGGAGCTGACATTTTCTGCCGTTGCCTTAGAAACTAAAGACTAATCCCAAATCAGAGCAGTGAGATAAAAAGCTTCAACACGTGTGTGTGTGTGTGTGTGTGTGTGTGTGTGTGTCACTGAGTCAGAACGAGTTAGTAATGTGAGGTACACTGCAAAAAGCTGCTCTCAATAACATCCTAAACACGGAGGTCACCTTGTAGTCACAACAAGGTAGAGTGCAGTAAAAGCCCCGGATCGATTACATATTACACCGGAGGAATTTATCATCCTTTCTGTGAGTTACCATGGAGTGCTGGCTCAGGTTGTACTCACAATACAAAACACAGAAAAAAAATTCTCAAGGTTATGCTCTGAATGGCTTAACTGTATTGGCATTTTCATTTCAAAAGGTTAGCACCGTGGGAAAAACAAAAAAAACAACAACAACAAAAAGATTTGTCAGCAGTGGTTTTCTGGCTTTGAAATGTAGCAAAGGTTTTTTTTTTTCTGCTGCTATTAGACGAAGCTGATGTTTCACTGTTGATAATGGGATATGAAAGACTCTTTACTTGATGATGTTTGTTGTTTTCCCAGTTGGCATGATAAAATCAAAATGGAGTAATGTACAAGTTTCATGACCCATCAGCTCGCACATCTAACAAAGATATCAAACCCCACTGGATATTTCCCAAAAAGCACTGCTGTAAAATCAGACATTATTCTCCTCAACCCTGCCAGTCCATGTTGCTCAGCCAGGTTTTGTTCAAAAACACAGAACTTTATCTTAAATTCCAGTAGAGATCAAAAGGTTTTCAAATATAACAAATGTGTCCTGTTGAATCACATGGAAATATGTATATAAAATGATGCACAAGACATGATATTTTCTATTTGATGTCATGCTGCAGCCAGGAAACAGAAGCATCTTGGATTTGAATATTTCACTCAACTTTGATGTAAATTCAATGAGGCCCTACAATGAGCAGATACAGAATGTATGCGCTATTGTTGTGCAATCAGGGATTTTTTTTACTAACTTTGAAGCTACTTAAGAGGAAATTTGAGGGAAAATCGGATCTCAGGGGGTTAAGTATGCTTTTCCTTGCACAACAGCTGATTTTTGAACATGAAAGATTTTAAGCAACCACTCTACAAGAAGCTTTCAAGCCTCTGAAGAATGAGCCACTAGTTTGATGTCAGTACTGCCCATGTTAAACTGGCTGGGACAGTCTTGCAGTGGCAACAATGTGTGCAAACACACGCACACACTGACATGCAAAACATACAGAGGAAGATTCACACACATACATGTATACAGGCACACATTTGACAAAACACACAAACACACACATCACAGGGGGCAGATCTGCCGTACCACCTGGCATACAACCAGATTTAAGTTTCTCTGCTGGCTCTGCCATGCAGGCTGGCTGGTGACCAAGTGCTTGAGTGTGAGTGGGTGGTGGGTGTGTTGGGCGCATGTTTGCGTATGTGTGTGTGTGTGTGTGTGTGTGTGTGCGTGTATTGCTTTGGGCAGCTCTGTGCTCTCTAGCTCTGTTTGGTGTGCCCAGCCTGCCGATCCCACAAGGGAGAGCTACCACACAGACAGAACATACACCAGGACACACACACACACACACACACAGACTGAACATAACTGGAATTAAACACTCAGTTCATTAAAACTCCCAGTCACAGCACAGATCTCTGCAGGGCTTCTGAGGGAAATGAGGATACGATGAGCTGTGGGTGGCTTGACGATACCACAGGGTAGTGACCAAAATCCTTAAAATCCTTGTATCTCGGTGTTTCTGCATAGAGCGCTGGCTAACATATGCATGCATGTGCCGTGCACACATACACACACACACACACACCTCAAAAACAGCCAGAGCATATGGTTGACCCAGCCTCTCTGCGGATGACAAGTGTGTTCTGCGGTGAGCACCGTTCAGGTCCACGCTGGCTATGAGGTGCAGCTTTGAATCCACCCAGTACAGCCGTCTGTTGGCTACATCTGAGGAAACACACACACACACACACACACACACACACACAAATACAGATAAGACTTTCCCGGGCTAAGTAGAAATTGATTATCTACACGGTAAGCACTCTTGCACTCTGCTCAACAAATCCCTTAAGGTGATATTGATTACGTTTTAAAATGTCAGACTCTCCCGATTACACAAGTGCAAATTTTATTATGAGCAATCCATAACTCTGAAACACGTTAAAATACCAATCCAAAGAAAAATGCTCTAACTTCATGATTCTCATCCATTACCATTATCATCAAACATTTACCTGTGGTATTTCACTTACTTTTGATCTTTATTGATCCACACTGCCCAGATTGAGTGCACTTACTCTTTTTCAGTGTTGTGTGTGACGCACATTTAGTTACACACAACTATAATTCTCAAAAAAGTATGAAAACTAGGGCTGAGCAGTTAATCAAAATATTATTGAAATCGCAATATGGCCAAGTGCAATATCTTACGATGGCATAGGTCACTGCAGAGAGAAAATATTATGCAGCCGGGGGAGGGAGGGTAATATTCAGAGAAAAAAAATACTCAGGATTTTCAAAATTAAAGTCATAAATTTATGAGAAAAAAAGCTAAAAATTCTGAGATTATGAAGTCACATATATACAAGAAAAAAACTGAGAAAAAATGCTTTCTCTTATATCAGTTTTTCTTACACTCTTACACTTACACACCAAGGGATTTAGTAACAAGGAAATCCTGGTGATTTTAGCCCCGAATCACAATACGGTTATCTTCTGAGTCAATGTCTCTTCAAAGTCCAGATGCTCATGAGAATACTCTGATTCTGGGCTCAAATCACCAGGATTTCCTTGTTACATAATCTGATAGTATAAGAAAAATGATTCTGACCAAAACTGTGAATCATATTGCAATCACAATACTTGTAAGGATAATCGCAATGTGATTTTTTTCAACCATATCGCTCAGCCCTGGTGAAGATATCAATAGTACCATGTAATATATGGTGTACCGTATAAGGAAAGGGGCTCAAGCTGCTCCCTCCTTACCCAGAGTGATGCCATTGGGCCATACGATGTTGTCAGACACCAGCACCTGACGGTCCACTCCGTTCATCCCAGCCTTCTCTATCTTGGCCTGTGTGCCCCAGTCTGACCAGTACATGAAGCTGGATGGGACAAAGAAAGCACAGGAATACACCATGGTTATAATATATAAAACATATAATAATATAACAGTGTACATGATACTGCTTGTAATAAATTCTGTTACTCTTCAGCACAATGATGAATTACTTTCAATTATTACAGAAAAAACCCTCTAGTCCCTCAGTTCTGTTTTATTTTAGTGAGATTTTGGTGCAAACACTTGTGCTTTTTGCATCACAGGGATCACAGGGATCACTTGTCAATCAATCAGCATGAATTTTCTGTTGATGAAGTTTGAGTTTCTCTCTTTGATGCTGTTTTCTTTGTGTTGCCTTTTGCTGCTCATGCTACCCAGTTTCTAATCTGTTTCGTCATCACTTCCTGTGCACCAGAGGATTTTTCCTGGGAAAGACCTACATGGATTATTATGCCACTTGGCAACACGGCTGAGGTTACGTTATGGTTGAGTGAGGGCTTTCCCTGCTGTCGTATCACGGCTCTTTTACCAAATGGGCAACAGGCCAGCAAATTTTCTGGCCAGTCACGGCGCTTGTGGGTGTTATCTGGCTCAGGTGAGATCCATAGTAACACAACAGAAATCATGTGTTCAAGGCAATGACTGTAAAAACTTTCATGAATTAGTTATAGGCTGAATCACTGATGCATCATCTATATTATATACAGTATAAGCATAATAAAACAGTGTACAATCGCACTCTGGAACTGTTTATTTTCTATGAAAATGTTGAGGTTCTTTATTACTTTACTTTATTAACTCTGATGAAATGAATTCTGTGTGTGTGTGTGTGTGTGTGTGTGTGTGTGTGTGTGTGTGTGTGTGTGTGTGTGTGTGTGTGTGTGTGTGTGTGTGTGCGTGCGTGTGTGTGTTTGTCTATGCCAGCAGCTGTAATCCAACCTCAGTATGTATGTATGCCACAGTGTATGCATGTCTATTTATTTTAGTGTTTTTTTTTTTCTCTTCTTTGTTTTCATTTCGGTTTTCATCTATGCATGGACCATCAGACCATCAGAATACAAAAGCTGCAAAAGCACACAGTGGCACAAATTCATAAAGCTTCCCAGATTAGAAGTGATCATCTAGGACAGCGTTTCTAAAAACTATGAGTCAGGAAGCAAAATGGGTCACAGGCTTGTTTCATCTGTTTCATCTAGTACATTTATCATTAAACTCAGCCCTGAGGAAGTTTACTCAGTTTAGATCTCGGGCTGAAAAGGTTAAACTACCCTGGATATAGGGTCACTGACCATCACCTCTGGATTACAGGCAAGAAAAAAAAATTGAAACAGAAAAAAAATAAGTCTCACCACTAGTGCTACTGCTAGGCTTCTACACAAAGGGATTTAGTGGAGGATAAATCCACCTAATCTCAGTATGCACATTTTATTATTTGTGAAGATTTACCTTTTTTTCATCTGATGCAAAACATTATGTAAATTCAGAGTCTACAGCATAGCAAGAAGTATTGAACTGGTAAATATAATATATGATGTATTAAATGAAAAAATATGTCAGATAAATATACCCTGTAAGAGGAAAGGATCTCTTAAGGGGAAAACATACTGAAATTGAAATCATTGCTTAGAGTCAATTTCTGACCTTTTCATTTACCACTAAATTGCTCTCTAAACATATGTAACTGAAAATGGTAAAACATGCATATTTTTTCTTCATAGATTAAGGGGCATGGGTTCAGACCATTAAAATAAGATATTACATTAAGGGTTTAAATTAATTATTTTATTTGAATCACTAAATTATGAATCAAACAGATGCTTTTTGATGAAACTCCCTCTGATATAGCTCCTGTAAAGCTGGATGAGATCGAGTTCATGGAAATTTATGCACATCCCATTTCCCTCACCCGTGGTGGGGATCCAGCGCTATGGCTCTAGGCTCGCTGAGCTCGGTGCTGATGAGGACGCGTCTCTTGGTGCCGTCCACCGAGGCCACAGAGATGGACTTGTCGCCAGAGTCGGTCCAGTACAGGTTGTGCTGCAGCCAATCCAGAGCCAGACCCACCGGAGACTGAAGCGCCGAGTCCACCAGGGGCACCTGCTGGGACGGGTCGCTGGCCTCGTGGATGAAGGCACTGCAGGGAAAGGAGTGGGTTGAGGGTGGGTGGAAGGAGAGCGGAGGGAGCGAGGGATTATAGGAGAAAGTGGGAAAGAGGAGAGCAGGGTTCAAGTGGGGACAAGGGAAGTCATTATGTAAGGAATAATGTACAGCGAGGCGATCATTATCGCAAAATATAGATGCAAAGCAGTGGGGTCTTGGGATTTACTTTGCAATAATGGCACTATCACACTTACTACACGACTGCTTACCAAAGACATTAATCACTGTCTATCTGAAGCAAGATATTGATTTAAATCTCTTTATTTACGAGCTATAGTAATTTATACACCTCTGCCAAAGAAATAGTTCAGTGGGACTGTGAATATAGAAACACGCCAGCAACCGTATCAGCATAAGCAAATCCAGCGAGATTCCCATTTATCCTCTAGCCAGCAAAAGTTACATGCTCTCTGCTCTCTCTTTTTTTTTCTCAATAAAATTCTAACTAAACTAAATCGAGCGGGCTTCTTGAATGTGGGCTAACCTGTTTCAATGTCAGTGGTCAGACTTCAGAATGCCTTCATTAGCTAATCAGAATTGAGCACTCAACAAAGCTGTGCAATAAACATAAATGCAATTAATGCAAACAGGACAAACCAAAACCGCATACAAGCGTGTGCATAAATCAAACAAACCCATCATACACACAAAATGCTGACAGCTGAACATCCATAGTGCTAGGTGACTGAATGCATGATGTATTCATTATAGCTGTTGTGGATTGTAATGGAAAAGCAATAGCAGTGGAGGATGAGGCTGGTTTGTGAGCTGTAGCCTTGGGCAATCCACTAAATAGGTTCATCCAGCGGTTAGTGTTTCGCTAAGGTGGGCCACTTATCAGAAAAGACAAGGCTTCACCCAGGGCCTGCCCTGCTCACTAATGGTTTGGCCCCGGCAGAGGTGTGAGGTGAGGGGCAGGCAGGTGTCCTCCTGAACAGGGAATTTCAATTTTAGTCTCTCAAGAGACCTTTTTTTCAACATCCACTTTATAAAAAGAGCACAGTGCTCCAATTAGACCAAACTCTCCTGGGAGAAAAGGTAGTTGAGTAACAATAGGAAAGGGATAATTGATGTAATATGATAATACATTCCTCAGCACCACTTATGCATTCACTAAAATAAAAAACAACTTCAAAACACACATCCTCACTGAACCATGTGTATTATATACAATGACATCGTACTACTACACAACGTGATGTTATAGTATTTGACCAATACGAAGTCAGTATTATCAATGAGGTCGTGTGTTGCGTTCTATTTAATATCAGAGGTTTTGGAATTCCCAGCTGGTTCATCATAAGTGCAAACTGGACCAGTGTGTTCCAGTTTGCATCAAGTAAAGACAGAAACAGGGACAGCTGCAGCATTTCATTTTCGATCTGTTCCCCATGCAAGAGCTAATATTAAGTCAATGACATATGGCAACTTGTTCTAGTTAATTACTTATCATAAACTTAAGCAACTCTAAGTGCAACTTCACATGCTTAATATGCAACAAAAACATGTTAGTTTAGTTTTAGTCAAAGCCCACAGATGTATTTTCCACAATAAGAAGCAACTACAGTGGAGTGTGCATGCTGGAAACATCTGGGCTGAGAAAGTCCAACATTCCACATGCAGCTGCATCTCCAGCTGCATTTTTAAATTTTTAATTTATGATCTCTCAGAAATGCAACATAAAACTAAAACTCTTCATTGCTCAGTCCTTTAATGTATATATGAATGGTAGACAGCAGTCTCATACAATATTTTACTTATGCCTCTATTTTTGGCTCAGGCCACTATTAGCAAACTCAGGTTTCTAGTCTACCACTCACTAATCTAAGATGAGGTTTCTAATCTAAGGCCAGGTTTCTAATTTAAGTTCAGGACTCTAATCTAGGCTTCAATTTCTATTGCAAACACTGTCTAAACTCAGGTTTCTGCTCCTGGTGTACCTGTAGATTTTCCGGTGGAAGCGATCACACCAGAAAACACGGTTGTTGGCCACGTCCAGGTCCAGGGCAACAGCGTTCTTCTGGGTGGACACCACCTGGCTGTAGTCCCGTTTCACCAGGTCGAGACGACGGATCTCATGCCGGTTGGTGAACAGAAGGTAAGGGCTCTTGCCTGTAAGTTACACACACAGAGCAAATAGGATTCAGAGCGCATGGAAAACTTTCATTTTGAATACTGTTCTACATTCTATTTGAAGACAGAACAACTTTAATCAAAGGTTTTTTATATTAACGTGGTTCTATCTTTAAGCCTGCAGAAACAACTTTTCAAAAGAAACTCTCACAGTGAACGCCCTGAATTCTGCTGGAGTCTGACAGGAAATAATGCCTGCCTCTACAATTGTGTCAGTGTTTTAAGGCGATCAGTGAATCAGTGTCAGTCCAATTTCTTATAACATGCAGCATATTTTGCCTGAAAGACAAGATGTAAGAGAAGGCGACACTGATAAGCCTCAGGGATTGGTATTTCAGAAAGATTTATGAAACTGTTTGTGTGCTGGATTCAAAAGGCGTTGACACCGTTAAGAAACAACGCTGCAAGTCAGGGACTGATGGAGACATTCATCCACAGTAATAAGACTTGAGGCTTCACCGCCGTGTCAAAAAGCACTGCAGCTTAATGTGCTGCTGCAAAATGTATCACATCGCAGTTGATACTCTGAATGATATTTCTCAGCACAGATAAATAACACCAGAAACCTTGCCAGATGCAGCTCAATTTCCCCCACAACAAGGGTGCCACGACAATAATCCTTCATTTAAAAAAACTGCTGAATAGTTGCTCTATTGATCAGTGTGTCTGTGTGCATCATTAAGCAGTATGCTCCTTATTATCTCCTTCTTGTAAATATAGATCAGAAGCACCTCAGCGCTAACCTGTCTTTCTTTTAACAACAAGCTGTCAGCACACACAGGCAGGAGGGCTAAATATACAGAAGTGAGTGCACATACATACACACACACGCACACACACACACACACAAACACAGACGCAATCATAGAGAAAAAGACTCGCTGTGCAGTAATTTCCACTGAGGGAAGATAAACAACCTTGAACAAAGTTAAACCAGCCAGGTCATTGACTCCTTTCCATGTGGTTCCTTGCCCTACTGCTCGCCAACAAACACAGAACAATAAGGATCGGTGAAATTGGCTCAATTCCCTCAATACCACTGTGCAATTGCCGCAAATTTCAACCTACGCAATCCATCAGAACGATATTAAGCCTTACACGCGTCAATTTCACACTGAGTGAAGCTAAGTGGGTGACAGACACAGTGAAAGTGTGAGCCTGCAGGGAGTGTTTCACAACCCTGGCTTGCAACTCCAACCCCACCTTTATCTTGTAACGTCTATATTGAGCCCATCTTTCTCTTGCGCAGTAGAATGGTAATAGGGCAGCAGCAGCAGCAAGTTATCTCCAGAGGCAGATATGAAAATGTCTCATTAATGGCTTGCTTGCCTTGGATTCCTATTTGACAGTCTCATTCATAGCCTCATTGTATACTCTCAAACACACTCTCTCTCTGTGTTCTGCCCTCTCCTCTCCTCCCAGCCCATCGTCTGAACAGTGACAGCGCTTTCCAGGACTAAGCGTTCTAAAAAAAAATAAATAAAAAATAAAAAAAAACCTGGCCATTAGAATGACAACATTTCCAACCCCCTCTAAAGGAAAAAATGGTGCCCTGCTGGTTTTATGGGCTGTCACGGCAGCGGTGGCGCTTTTCATCGCCTCAACACCAACCACTCTGTCTGATGCGTTCGGCAAGAGTCTGCTTCTGCTGCTTTTTTGACACAGCCAGACACAGTTCTCTTTTGGCCACAATAAACTTCGAGCGGGACACACACTGTGGCTACACTCACGCGCAGAAACACACATCATCTGATGTGGAGGCTGGGGCATAAACACAACCCACACAGGCACGCGCACAGGCGCAGGCTTGCTGCTTGATATTAGCTCAGTTTAATTGAGGGAAATGAAATGGCAGTAGTGGACAGCCACAGGGACCAAATCAGCACATTAAGTTTGACTCACTCTTTCCTGACAATTAAGAAATTAACATGTTTGGGAGAAATGAAGTGTAAACATAAAAAAACGGCCTCTTCCCGTAATCCTCTTGCTAATAGCTTCCGGCCTTAGTTGAAGGGCAAGGAAAATTAATTGGCCTCTGAGCAGTTCACTTTGTTCTCCACTACTCCGACTGTTGTCAACAAGCCTAACAGACGGCCAGATTCAATTTGACGTAATTAGTTTCAGCGGTGACTGAGCCAGGTACCCCTGAAGAGTTGCTGCCTAATTATAAGTGTTCAGGATGGCTGAACACATCAACCTATCAATCATAAAACGTTGTAATGGGACGGGACATTGCAGGACACTCTCGGCCCAGGAGAAGCTAGGCGGTTGCCATGGTGACGCTTCCCAGTTGTTGTAATTATGTAATTATGTTAAGCACACAAACAAATGCAATGTAATGCCGAGAACACTAACGAGGGGAGGATGTTTGTGATTATGAAATGAGCGGGTTTTGACACTGTAGCACAAAAGCTGTGAGAATAAAGCATTGCACTAATCAGGCGGCAAAAACATCTGAGAAAATGTCTTGTTATCTGCAACACCAGTTTTCAAACTTTTGCTTGGGGTGAATTTTTGCTTACAACCCAAACTGATTTTTGCAGGCTATTGTAGGCATTATGTTAACAAAGTGCATCATGTTTTGTAGGTCACCAGTAACAAGGAATATTTTATTCAGCATATCTTCCTTTGCAGGAGCATGTTGGACTAGTGAGAATAATCATACAAAATTAAAAATTTTCCAGGCGTTACACATGAACCTTTCAAAACTACCAAATTCTCTACAGTCATTTGGGCTCCTGATCAAGATTCTGCTGATGTTCATTCCTTCGTTTTCAGCCTAATTAAGGACCCTTCACTTAAACCTTATCACCTATGGCATATTATATTTTGACTCATTGTGACTCACCCTCCGCCTTGCAGGTCTTGGTGACAGGGTCCATCTCGTAGCCTTCATAGCACTCACACTTAAAGTCTCCCTTGTAGTTGATGCAGATCTGGCTACATGCATCAGGATTCTCACACTCATCAATGTCTGCAGGGAGGAGAGGGGAGAGGGGTTATCAATCAGCCGCAAGAGGAGCAGATAAAGACAGTGACTAATTCACTGTCATAAGTCACTTCAGATAAGAGCATCAGCTAAATGCTGAAAATGCAAAGGGAATAATGATTTTCAGTAGAATTATGGTTGCAGTTTAATGGGTGAGTAAATATGGATATTTAGGGCTGTAACTGGCAACAGCCATGGCAACGCTGTCACTAAAGTGTCACTGGAAGAAAAAAAAAAATCACAACATAACAGGGTGAGTCCCCATAGACTTCTCTGCTTCCTTCCAGCAAAATACCAGCTTTCCAGTCTGGGTGTGAGGAGGAAGTGTTAGAGTTAAAAAGGCTGGGGTAGGGCAGTGGTCTATCTATTTTTTATTATTCACCGCCACATGTCTTCTTGTCCAGTAGCTGGTAGCCAGTGGGGCACTGGCACTCGAAGCCGATTGGTCGGTCCATGCAAACATGGGAGCAGCCGCCGTTGTTGATCATGCACTCATTCAGCCCTGGGAGAGAGAAGAGAGGAGAGGGATCCACAATCAGATGCAGCCAATCAGAGAGGTGGTCGGGCTTTCTAGCAGCCACAATGGAGGCTGTATTTTTTTTTTCAAATTCTCTAAAAGTCTCCTAAATTAAAGGTTTCGTGTACAATCTATGCATATTGATCAAAATTGCAGCGCATATAATCAAAGTTACCTGTGCATGCCATTTCTCTACTCCATGCATCTGTTCAACTGTAATAGAGGCAACTTGCCCCTAGCTGCAGTGCCAATAATTTAACATTTTTTTAATCAAATATAAGTTAAATGAAACAGTAAGTATGAAACAAAAATCTATATTAAATCAAAGCGGCAATGTAGTGCAAAGACTGCAAAAATAACATAGTTATCCTTTTAATACGGTCTGTGTAGGAATTGCATCCACCGATACAAATTGGTGGATGCAGATATTAAGCCTGTCAATATTAATGGAAAATGGCCCAAGCCGACTGGTCAGCATTATTAAAAATTGTATAAACATGACCAGCACACTGGTCAGGTTGAGAATGATGGCTGCAGCCTGTATAATCTTCATTTTATCTCTGCTCTATTTCTCTGAACTACTCAGCTTTTGTAAATCTTGAACAGATGTTTTCAAAAAGAATCTGACAAAGATGCACAACAGCACAGTCAGTAAGCCTTTGAACAGGGAATCAGGTCCACATGCAGGGGTGTTCAGTGTCTTTGTATTTGGGATTAATGCTGTGAACTGGGATCTTGGGATTTCCCACAAGGAGCTCTCCCAGGAGTGAGGACAGCAACCAGGAAATTAAACAGGCACACTGCTTAAGTCTGTGCCGTTTATGCATTAATGTATTCTGAAAATGAAAAAACGCTGAAAAAGAAAAGATGTAAAAACAACCACTCTGGTTTCCCTGATGTGAAACTAGGTCAAGCCGACTGGCGCAAGGTTGCCACACAATAAAAACAGCAGTGACAGACAGATTTGAGGTTTAAGCTTTACCTGGTGAAAGCAAATAAAATCAAAAGCCAATGGCCAAAATTTTAGGGCGATTTTTCATTTCCCTTTCCATATCTGTGCACAAGAGCTGAGAATGAATGGCAACTGCAGATACTTCACATCACATACATAAACTGCCTTTTGTTATGGTGGTCATGCACTATCACTGCACCACTAGTATGAATAAAATGAATTAGTATATTGAGTCAGAGAACCAAAGCTCGTCTAATGAATAACACTAGGTAAGCCAACTGAATGAGCTCTGAGATCACATGAGAAAAAACCCTCCTCTCAAACAGTTCATTCAATGGCATACAGACACCTCTTTCAAAACAAACACCAGGCATCACTGCACAATGAACAACTGGCAACTGGAAAGGAGTGATAAAGAGAAAATAGGTTCTAAACTGAAAGAAAACCACACTCTTCACAATGAGAGAATGGACATTTTATTCTGTCAACAGTATCCTACTCCATCTACCACAAGGCATTTGTCAATAGCCAATAACCTTTATACTGCAGCAAATACATCAGTCACTGGAGCGTGACTATTGTAAGAGCAGTGGGTCTGAAACAAAGAGCAGCAGCAAGCCAGTCACTGGTTCCAACAGTGCAAATATATATATATATATATATATATATATATATATATATATATATATATATATATATATATATATATATATATATATCCATCTTACAAAGTCACTCAGCCTCATATTCAACATTAAAAAATCTCATTTCTCTTAAAACAGGTGAAAAATATCTGCCAGTAGAATGAGGTAATACCACTTGTTGTGAGTGCAAATCAACTTGTTTCCAAAATCCTTTATTTCTTGAGTCATTTCCTTGATTCTAGTCAGCTGATCTTCCTCATTCTGATTTCGAATCTGACAAACTTACAAACTGCATATTTAAAAACAGCCTTCACCGTCATCTCGATTTTCACATTTTCTCAGTTTTTCAAAATCTGGCCCTTGTTGTTTGTGCATGTTTATCTCAGTAAATGATGTTACATTTAGTTCAGACCTAGCCCAAGTGATCCCGTCCATGCAGCTTCCAGCTATGCTCAGGGTGAGATCTAGCTTTTATTGGACACTTGCTCATTTTTTTTAATTATAACCAAGAATACCAAGAGAGAGATGGTGATACCCCAAGGATTGATTAGAGGAAGGTTAATTTTGTGGGAACATATTAACCTCTACTTTGAGCAAGTGCCAGCAGACTTTGAGCACTGCAGCAGCATTAAAATCCCCTGGCTAATTCAGCTGGATGGGTGACAGCAATCTGCCACTCACACCAGCTTCATATATCCCCCTCTTGTCAGTTCAGAATTAACAGCGGAGGAATTAGAAGAAAGAATAGTTTCATTTGAGGCCGCATTCCCGTTTTTTCAAAGTGGCTGGCTAGGTGACAAACACATCCAGGAGAGGCCTTGTGTGAAAACCCTGACAGCTTCCTAGACAGCTTCCAAGGATAAGCGTGATTTAGAGGTCACTTCTTCACTCCCATGGGCAGACAAACACAACGTTTCCCTCTATGCTCTCCATCCCTTTCACCACTTTCGCTCGCTAATGCACCACCTATTTTCACCCATTCTCCTCAGAGTTGAATGCAATGGCACAGTGTTAAGAAAGGAATGGTGTGCGGTGCAGTGATATGACGCTCAAGTCAATACTGGGGTAATATGCCTTTCGTTCCTAATTAGATGGGAAAGCCATAAAAACACTCGCTTGAGTGCTGCAAGAAATACTTTGCCTTTATTTTCCCTGACGTAAGGCTGATGCGGTAAATGCAATCCCATTGAATCTCTATTAGTGTGTTTTGGTGTGCGGGCGTACGTGTGCGTGCCTGCATGCACAAGTGTACAAGTGCGTGCTTTTGACGTGCATCTCTGTTTGGGTGGATCATTGTCTGGGTATGTATTTGTTTTTGGGACGGTGTGGTGCTTGCTCAGCTCAGGGAACATCTTGCGAGTAAAGGGTTGAGTGAGCAGAGCAATGAGCTAGGTGTCTGTGGATACGCTTTTAATGGGCTGAAAACAAGACATGAGTTGAAGGAGAAAGGGAGGGAAAGATGAGAGCAAGAGGCAGAGGGAGGGAGAGGATGAAGAGGAGGTAGACAGAGGAGAATTTCCTCTTGGAATTTCTGTTTCAGGCTCGTAATTTCCTTCCCCAGCCGAGGTCAGTCTGCTTTGCCATCTGCCTCTCCTTCCTCCGTCTTGCCACTGGGGGTTTAAGTGTGTATGTTGCCAGTGAAAATATGTAATTGTGTTAGGGCTCAGTACTGGCACTGATTTCCTGATATGATTCCAATGCACAATGTCCCGACTTAGTTCAGCGCTTTTCAGTAACTTCCTTATCTTAAATTTTCAAGCACCACCCAACTCTTGCCCAAAAAAGTTGTGTCCAAACCCAACTTGTCTCTGAAAAAAAAAAAAAAACATCTTTCTTGTAACCCAAAGCCCAACTGGAGCTTGTTCACGAGATAATGATCTCACACTAAAGAACATATTTTCTTCTCATAAACCAATAGGCTATGATACAGTCTGACAGACAAGATGAGAGACAGGAATCCTTAAACAAAGGTTAAATTTGTGGGAGCATAACCTCTGCTTTGCCAGCAGCATTTATAATAAATTTAACATAATAATAAATTGTATTTATCAGCACTTTTCAACGGAGTCACCAAAGGACACAACAAATCTTAATAAGACAGTCAATACACAACAACAGAAAATAGTAGGGAAAAAAAATAACAATAATAATACTTACAAAATAACAACAATAAAATACATATATATAAATAAAGGAATATGGTCATAATGTACACACTGAGAAGCGCCAGGAAAGGAAGGTTAGTTGTGACTT
This sequence comes from Myripristis murdjan, assembly GCF_902150065.1. NCBI lineage: Eukaryota > Metazoa > Chordata > Actinopteri > Holocentriformes > Holocentridae > Myripristis > Myripristis murdjan. The sequence continues at coordinate 12,820,676 of NC_043996.1, forward strand.
AAAAGAAGCGACAGATGTGGACTGGTGCAAACTCCGAGGGCGATCCTGAACCCTCTGTTACAGTCATCAATACAGGTTCCAATTTTTTTGTGGCATTTCTGCTTTATTGAACAGAAGAGAGAGACAGGACAGAGAGAGAGAGGGAGGGGATGACCTGCAGCGACAAGAACCAGCCTTAATCGTGCACGGTACTCCCTCTACCACATGAGCCACAGGGGGGTTTTGAATCCAAAATGCATCATATCGGGCTTTAGGCTTGACGGCGCTGACACCAGGGTGGGAGCCCCCACCTCTGTTCAGTTGTTCACGCAAAACATGGAATTTGGTCAGTTGGAGTTTCCACCGGCTCATAATAAGATTTAACACAAAATCTTTACACACCCACTGAGAAAATGCATATGGTAAAAGTTCCATCACAGTATTTTAAGAATCAATAATGGATCATTCAAATGAATATCACCAACAGGGCACTGCAGTGGCTCACTGTGTAGAGTGCACACCACCTAATACTAAAGCTAAGCTACAGCAACCTGGGTTTGAATCTGGCCCAGAACCTTTGCTACCTCTCTAGGCCCATTCTTTCCTGTTCCTCTCCACTGTGCCTGTATAATGAAAGGCAGAAATGCTCAAAAAATAATCTTAAAAAAAAAAAAGAATGTCGTGATTAATGGGAAAATCCTTTTTTCCACAGCCATAGATTGTGTATTTGTGTGCATGTATGTATGTATGTGCTATTGATGTGCTTTAGGACCCCTACTAAGAGAGCAGAGGCAGCACACACTCGCTCTTCTGTCTCTGTCTCTGATTTCACAGCTCCAGATCGAGCTCCATAACAGCGAGAGGAAAAATGCCTCTTGTCTCTTCACTCAGAGATCTCTCATATCCACTCAGGGTCAGTAAAAGGCTAAGAGATTAAGATATGAAGGTACAGGGGGAAAGAAAGACAGATGGAGAAAACAGAGGGAGATCATGGACCAAAAGATGTCTTCTTCCACCTTTTGATGATAATTAGGACATGCGGGGTCTTGTTCTGTTCAACGGAGGCTGCCTCTAATTCGACTGTGCCTCTGAAGCCTTTGAAATACTCGGTAACAGGAGGGAGGGAGTCACATTATGTTATGGCGAACATGATTACGTTGCTACATTAAGTGTTCTGAATCCGTTGACAATAGATGTGTACATCCTCTCTCCCTGCATAGGGCCGGGGACAAAAGCTTCACCGACACACAATAACAAATGATGCTGTAATATCACAGGCTGAACAAGACAGGTTTTCTCTCATTTCAAAGCCCTGGGAGAAGAGAGAAAAAGCTTTTACCTATTAAGCAGGCCAGAGAAAAATGCAATCAATAAACTTTATTTGAGTCAGAGTGAGCTATATGGTTCAAAACAGCTTTCTGGAAATGAGCGAAAAAGGCTTGGGCTGTCATGGATGAGAGAATCTGTCAAGGATCTCTCAAGACAGATAGAGTCTTGGTGAAAATCATGACCCACATGTACATGTGCGTGTGTGTGTGTGCATGTGTGTGTGTGTGTGTGTGTGTGTGTGTGCAAGAAGGACCGTCTCACCACACTCTTTCTTGGGCTCGTCTGAGCGGTCCTTGCAGTCCTTGACAGAGTCACACACCTTGGCACTGTCGATGCACTCTCCATTCTTGCACAGAAACTTCAAGGGCCCCTCGCATTTGGTGGCTGCAGTGGGAAGCAGAGGACCGATCAATCTAATATAGATATAGTTATGTGCACAGACTCTCGCTAACTTCATACTCGTACCTCAAAAAGCGTGTAACGTCAAGTTGAATATCAGTAACTGGTTCACAAACTTCACAGTGCACCAAATTACTGAACGCTGACATGAAAAGTGCCGCCAAAAAAATACTGGCCATTCTCATATTCATATCACATTACATAAAAAGCCCGATGTGATTATGCTGCACTTAACCTCCATCCAGTTTTGCAGTTCTTCAGCTCAATTTCCCACAAAATAATTTCCAGTGCACTGGTAAATTATACATTAGAAGTGCAAGCGAGAAAAATAATGAAACTGGCCCACAAAAAGCAGCATGGATCTATAAACCATACAACCAACAGTCATTACAGCAATTCATTTCACAAAGATCTATGCTACGACAATCCCATGCAATTAAATTTTAAGGATGCTGTGGTTTTTTGTCATCTATTGATTTTCTTGTTGTGGTGTCAGGCCACTTCTAACATCACAAGTGGAGAACTGCTGGAGGAGGTTAATGGGAGCAAACAGGCATACAAACAGGTGTCTGTATCTTGTGATATTAGCAACACTTGCCTCTCAAAATTCACTGCACAGCCTTGTTGCTGGAAAGCCGAGGTCAATCATATTACATGGGTCAGAGCACCACTGTAACCCAGTAGTGTGACTGGTCGCTGCCGGGTCACTTAGCAAACTCCTCACTCACTGATTCAACTGCCTGCTATTTGACTTATTTCAAATGGGTTTCTTCAACTCCAGCAGCTACAGGGGCAGGCGATATCAGCTGTGCTGCACAGTAGAACTTCGCACAATAATCAGTTCAACAGAGTGTCATGATATTTTTCATAATACTTCAATCAATATGCGTCATTTATGCACTTCATTTTCATGTGATCACAGTATTTTATTGCACTCGGTTAAGTGAGCACATTGTGCTAAATTTTATTTCACTCAGTTAAAATGAGAATCACCTTGTTTTGAATGTTTATATTCATTTATGCTGATAATTTCTAGTATATTTTATCAGTCCACCTAGTTGTTATGCAGTAAGTTCTATTTTGAGCTCCATCCATACATTTTCAGTCAATTCTGCAGAGTATTGCAATGTATTGTGATCCACATATTGTGATTCTGAATGTTCTGCACTGTGAGATCCTTGGCAATAACAAACCCTATGTAGACAGTAGATCCTGCTATATATAGTGTGTGTATATATATAGAAATGTATACAAAAAAGCACAAATTTGTAGTAAGGAATCCTCAGCCTTTGCTGGAGTCTTGATATTTTACAGTTGAACAGTAAATTTGCGAACTTGTTGATACAATCTGAGCTACCATCTGGTCAGTTTTGATACATTACTCTGCCAACTCATTGCTATACCAACTATTGTAAACAATGGAGTCTGCTGGCCAACCTATTTAATAACACTAAAGGAGAAAAATACTATGTGCTGCACAGCACATAGTAGCAATAAAGGATTTTATTGCTATTTTATTGCTATCGCAGCACCCAGTATTTTTCTAATAAAAGTCTTCTTTTAATAAAACTGTTTCAAAATTATCTGTCTGCTTTTACTGCAATATGTGCAATATGTGGTGCCTTTTTTGCATATTGACCAACATAAATGCCAGTATAGATATATCTGTGATGAACCAATATCAGCCAATATCAACGTGCTGGCGTTTCATTTGGGCTCTAATAAATGGGCAGGGAGATACAGAACCGGATAAAAACACTGGTGAACAGACAATAAAAAATAGGGAAAGGGACAGATTAAAAAAAAGAAAGAGAGAGAGAGACATAAGCACTCAGGGAAACAAACTGTGCAGACGGACATGACAGATGAACTCACCATTGACACAGCCGGCCTCATCGCTGTGGTCGGGACAGTCATGGACCTTGTTGCACTGCTTGGTGCCGTGGATACACGAGCCGTCGCCACACTGGAACTCATCAGGACGACACGTCAGCAGGGCTGCAGGAGGCACATGACACATGGAAACATTAACATAAAAGGTTGAACGTTTATGTAAAAAAAATATCTGTTTAAGAAGCCCATAAGAAAAGCCATGCATAAGATTCCTTTTTTCCTATTCACACAGATTCATACACACTAATCAATTTATTGCAGGCGTTGGGTGCTGCCTAGGGCAATAGCGGTTAACCCATGGGCGTGTGATAAATGATTTTCAATATCCTAACCTCAAGATGGAGGCCGTGTGGAGCCATCCCCAATTTCATTAATATCCCAGGCACCGACAAGCTTTTCATCTATGGGGCCCTGTATGCTCATGAAACTCCTTTCCAAACCACACTAAAAAGCAATATACATGGCTGAGGGGGGGATATGATTTACTGTTATCAGAAGATGAACAGGACAGAGGGAATGTAATGGAGACGGGGCTGCCACAGTACAGTGTTTTGGACATATTCACACGTGTACGTACAGCCACACAGCCACGGTGATTATCTTCTCCACAGAGCGTCGCTCTGCATCTGGCAGATCAATCTAAAAATCTGATTAGGCCAATAATCCGGTGCTCCATATAGAGAAACACACACGCTCACAAATTCAGGGCGTGCGGGGAGTGAAGGTGATAAGGTCTTAATGAATCACACCAACGCCCACTGTGTCTTCAGCGGACAATTTGTCAGAAAATAGATGTTTTCATTTTAATTGCAACAGGTATGACACCCACTTTGGCTTGGGTGTAAGTAAATGTACAACAATCAAACTAAATAAACACAGGCGTGGCACACATCAGAGCATGGAGTGTCTACAATGCAATGGTAACATGGTGTTTTTTTTATTTTTCGTTATTTATTTCATCTTCATTTAACCAGGAAAGTCATTAAGAACAAATTCTTATTTACAATGGCAGCCAGGCAATTATTGAGCACCGCCCGTTAAGGATTGGTGACTGGAAAGATGACTCGACAAGATGGCTGGAAATAACTCCAGGGGACAAATTCAATAATTCCATGCTGTCGCTTAGAGTAAATACTGGCACGATGAATAAAGTATTGAAGCCGTGCCCAGAAGAAATCATGGCTGAGCCTCTGAAACCATGCAGTCTATGATCGAATCTCATAAGAGTTTTCTCTCCTGTGTCTCCCTCACCACTTTCCTGCTGCACCGACTAAATAAAGGATATAAATATCAAAGGTAGGTGAACTGCCCCCTCTCCTTTGCACTGATTCCTGCCGGTATCTGCACAGTGGTAAAACAAGCTATGTATTGCTGCACCAGAACAAACATGATATTGTATTTTTGAGGGTTGATATTCAGTTTCTTCAGTGCAGTACTTTGAAATCCAACACTTGTCCTTGGGTGCTGATGACAAGACTTCTGATGGCAGCAAGACGTTCATGCATTCCTCGTAATTCACAGCCTCCAGTGAGGTTGATAAAATACTCTGGAGTCTGTTCAGCGGCTCTTATGTTATTTTGTGAGTGAAGCTGTCATTAAAATAGCATATTTTTAAAATGGAAAGGCTTGCTGAAGTAACTAAGAATACAGTGGAATAATCAAACACGTGTTCTATTAAGTATTATTAATTCTAGGTATTCAAACAATTTCAGTAAAACTGAACATGGTCACATGAGCTACAATGTATATGCTCATTTCAAAACTGTGTGGTCTTTTATCAGTCAGTGATCAGCCGTCTCCATTGCTGTCAAGGAAGATAAGGTGAAGAGCTTGAGTAAAAAAGAGCTTGACTCGCAGAATTGCTATTATCAGAGCTACGGGAATCTGTGGTCTCATGGTGAAGAAAAAGCCTGCTTCCTTCCCTTCCGAGGCTTTCTCCACAAATCAAGGCTGTTTTTCAAGGACTTTTAAACATGCTTGAAAGGACACTAATGGGTTGCCTAGCAACCTCTGGACAATTGCAAGCTTCCGTGTCTGCCCGAGTCTGGGCCTCTCTTTTAATGCAGGTATCCAGTTAGCTAACAAAACATCAATCTCTGGTAAGCACTGCTTATGACACCACAGAGGCAGAGGTGGGTTTGATGTGCACGCCGCACATCCTGATAATGAATAGTCGGACTATCTGGGCTGCACGCTGGCCTGGTGGGACGAGGGCCTGAGGGCTCTCCATTCTGCTGCCAGCTAATAGGAAAACCTTTTTTATCGCAAGCCTCCATCTTCTCACGGTGTTTATCAACGGAAACACATTCTTAGTAGACACATTCAGAAAACAAACTGCCCTATTGCCCTACACAGCAGAAATGCACTAAGTGACAAGAAACGCCTCACAAGAAGAAGGAAAAAACTGTTTGCTGTGATCTCTCTACTCTTCAGTCCACAAACACACACACACACATAAGCCATCAACAGAATGTACACACAGTGATGATGTAAAGTGAAATTAACCTTCAGTGTAATAGCTGCATTGATTGTACTTTTAAATGGGCTTTATGCTCCCAGGGCTCAGTATCCCCTCAATGAATATGTATTGCACTATTAGATTGTGCATTTTTGTTAAAATACCAGTGGACACAGGCATTGTGAACATTGTTCTTCATGGTGAGTGTTTGTGTTACGTATGTGGCTAATGTTTTTCATACCAGTGCAAACTTTGTTGATGTTTGGTCATGTTAATATAAAGTAAGTTTGCATAAGAGAGTATCTTTGAAAGCAGCTTGGCCATAAACACCATTTCAGACATCATTTACTGAACATGTACTATCTTATTATGCATTTTTTGCTACGAGCAGCAACTCAGTAACTCACTCGATTGGTCGTTTGGTTGGTTCACAAAAATTTCCCCATCCTGTGGCGGTCACAATTTGCGCCCTGGCATGGAAGTTAAGTGTGTGCCTATGTGAAGGTGTGTTTTGAGTTCATGCCAATTCGCTAGAAGGGGGTGTGGCAATGGGAAGGGCCTATCGCCAAAAAGGAGCATAACCTCCAAATGGATTCAGAGAATTCTTTCATGATTTCATGGAAAGGTTCTTCATGAACCAGTTTTTCAAGGACAGCTGATTAACTGTTCATGCCAGCCAGCAAAACGGGGGTGTGGCAGTGGAAGCGGCCTATTAAAAAAGGCTCTAAATGGACTTGCATAACATGGCCAAATTTTGTAGAAAGTCACACACATACGCACACAGGTAGACAGACCTACACATACACACACAGAGACTTTCACTGGTGATGCTGTGCCCCACCCACTATACTGTAGCCATGCCCACTTTCATAACTCATGAAACATTTGTCGCAGAGTAGACTCTTGGGTGAGGCATCATTGGTCTCAGCAGAGAGTTTCTGTTGAAATGGTGTGAGTTAGCCCCGCTCCCTATGTTTCAGCCATGCCACCTTTCATGGCTCATTATCCAGTTATTTTAGGAACATGTGGGACTCATCAGTGGACTCAGCAGTGTGTGATTTAGCCCTGCCACCTCGTTCTGTTGGTCCATCAGTTCATTGGTACACAAAAATCTGTCCGTTTGCGGGTTCATAAAGCTGTGCCCACCTTATAGCAACCACAGCTTTCTACCTCTGAGGCCAAAATTTGCCATGGAGATCAAGTGTTTGAGAGTTTGTGTGTGGGTGAATGCATGAAAACATGGATGCATATGCATACGTGGCTGGAGTTATTGCAAATTAGCGCTTATTTTAAGATACAAAAATTATTCTCCTTTTTATTTTGAGGAAACACAGGATTAGGTAACATGGGGACGCTTTAAGTTTGAAGAAACTATATTGAGGGAATATAGGATGGAACCCTTTTAAATATGTTTGCATGCTCCAGTTTAATTACACTGGTGTGGAGCTGTCTTTGGAGGAGATGGGTATATAAGCTGTTTTCATTGCTGGTTGAAATATTCATGCAGTTATACTGCATGAAAGGCTGACAGCAGGCATATGGACAGGGCTACAATTATAGTGCTTGTACTAGCAGGAGGAAATCTGAGGGGGATAAAGCTGCATTGTATCCTTCTATTGTGTATAAATTATTGACTCAGTCCCCTCTTTAAGAAATATCTAACATAAATCCCTAAAATAACAATCTGTTAGATTTAAATGAGATGGAAAGCTACAAGATACCTTGTAAGATGTTAACATATTGACCACTGCAAAGAGGAACATAATTGTATTCTTGTGAAACAAAAGAGAAAAGGCTTAAGAAGATGAAGACAAGGAACTGCAGAGACAGAGGGGGTGTGCGAGGGAAGAAAGACACAAAAACAAAACAAAAAAAATGAATAATATAAACAGAGCCATTCATGCAATAAAAAGATACTCACGACAGTCAGACTCGTCAGACTTGTCCTTGCAGTCTGGGTCTCCATCACACTTCCAGGCCAACCGCACACACTCCCCGTTGGCGCAGCGGAACTCCCCCACGGTGCAGTTGGCCCGGCGGCTCGGCGGGTACGGCACCCCGTCGCCGCCGCAGCGCTCCGGCCCCTCGTCCGACCCATCGGAACAGTCGGGGTCTCCGTCGCAGCTCCACATGAGCGGCACACACTCGGAGGTGTTGCAGCGGAGATGATTGGGCCCACAGGTCAGAGGGGAGGAGCACTTGAGTTCATCGCTGCCATCGCCACAGTCGTCATCGCCGTCGCACACGTACACAGTGGCGAGGCACTTGCGGTTGGCACACATGAATTCCCCGCTGGGGCAGGCCTTGGCATCTGGAGTGCAAAATGAGGAAAAAAAGCAGAACAATTTCAGTGACCCAGAAACAAAGCAATCGTTCTGGCAGAGCATAATTATCAAGGAATTTAGAATTTTACTCATACCAAGTTTAAGCCTGAGATACTCTGAAATAATTATATTAATCCAGAAAGAAGTCTCAGCAGTAAATTAGGTCCTGAGTCGCCTGTTTCGCCAAAAACAGAGTAGGGAGGTGGTAGTAAAGGAAGAGGCAGCCACTTTAGGTCCCCATTGAGCATTTATCTCTCTTCTGAATAGGTGGTATTTTGAGATCGATGCTGCCTATTCTCTCTCAGTGGCTGACAAGTAGAAGTGAATGGCTACTGTATGTTTCACGTCATTACTTGTGCCTTTCAAATAGGTAGTTACCCGACCATTCCCTGCAGATTCTCACCGCTCAAAATAAACCACAGAGCAGAGCAATAGCACGGTGATGGTTCTTTTTTTTGCCTGTATTGCATGAAACATAAAAAGGGACTTTGACAACGGCTACACTTGAAGGCATAAGAGAGAAAGAGAGATGGGAGGAGGGAAACTGCATTCAGGTTACTAAAGTTCAAAATAATAAGCAGCATCGAGAGAGAGAGAGAGAGAGAGATGGAGTTTAAAATAACAGTGATAGAGTCTCAGCTATGCCGAGAGGTGATATTGGTATCACAACCAGCGAGGAGAGAGGGGGAGGAGGGGGGTGATGTTGGTTATCACAGGAAGATGTTGAGATGGTTCCTCTCCTGTGGAGAGAGAGATAATAGAGCTCTCTTAGCTGTCTGCCTGCCCCTCTCTTCCCTCTGTGACAGATCACTACCAACCTATATCTCGCCCTCTCAAAACATCTCTCTCTCTCTATCTATCTCTTTCTCTCTCTCTCTCTCTCTCTCTCTCTCTCTCTCTCTCTGGCTTGTTTGCTTAGATGGGTTATACATATGCTATTGCAAGTGCTTGGGCGTCTATACAGTTCAATTTAACTTATTAATTTTCATGCTTGCTAAAACTAGGCAAGGCAAGGCAGCATTATTTATACAGCACATTTCATACACAGAGCCAATTCAAAGTGCTTTAAAGAAGAATGAAAATACAGTAAAACTAACCGACTTGAAGGAGAAAAAACAGCTACTCTGTCTGCAAAGCCAACCTCTGACTGTTACAAACAAATCCTTTTTTCTCATTTCTCCCTCTCTTCCTATACCCTCTCTGTCTCTCTCTGCCTTTCCTGGCTTTGCTCAGCCTGACCAGTGGCACCCAGGCTGTGAAGAGAGGCAGTGCTCCCACTGTGAGCCTCGCTGCACAGAGGCCTGAACTGGGAAGAATCAGGATTTGATATTTATACAAACCACAGGGAGTTAGCTTTGACACCATTGCCCATGGCTTTATGTGGCCAGCTACAGGAAAAGGCTGCTGCTTTAAAAATTTTTTTTTTTTTTACAGAGAATCAGCACCTTTTAAAGAAAGCAGCTTATTGCCAGTGGCCTGCAAAAACCTTACATCTCCAAAATATCAGGGATGGCGAATTTTAGTTGTTTTGTTTCTCCCATTTCGCGCATCCATTTTTGACCCTGTGTAATGCCTGTCAAGCAGTTTGGTTTGGTCCCAGAGAAAAAAAAAATGCTTGCACAGTAGAGCTTGAATTAGGCCTGCTATTTTGAACATTATCCGGCTGAAAAAAAAAAAAAAAAAAAACATGTCTGAACCCACACTAAACCACTAGCCTAACCATAACAAAGGTTTGAACCCAACCCCAAACAAAGAGAGAGAAAATTTGGTCTGAATCTGAAATGTGACCACCACCTGCCAGATACTTAATGAAACCATACATTTGTACTGATGAAAAGTATATTTAGTCTACTCATTAACTGTAGTAGTAACTGTAGTAACTGTAGTCTGTGTAGTGTCTGCCACCCTCAGATTAAAATGGATTGATGGACAAACTAAATTTAATATAGGGCTTTATCAAACCCATCCAAAGGCTCAATCTAAAATTTAGTTTAAATACCACTTTGATGAAGTTGTTCATTAATCCATGCCTTAAGACAACATCCAATACCCATTAAAAGTTCCCATTAAAATACCCATTAAAATAAGTTGAAAAAGCATAAAATCTGAAACCTGGGGCTAAAAATCTGACCTGACCTGGCCCATATGCTTGAAATTTCTGTCATGTCCAAACCCACCCGGACAGGAACAGTCAGATCGCACTCAAGCTCAAGCTCTCCTGCACGTTCACAGTGTCAGCCGTCAATTATTACAGCAAGGGAAAAATGGATGCCAAAATGTGAGGTTTTTGCTGATAACACTTGACTATCTGATCAAAACAGGGGTCCGTATTGAAAATGGTTCTGAATTTCAAATGTGTCTGCAGTTAACCATTCACTGAGACTGACTGAGCAGATGAAACTGGCGCCTTTTGGTATTTTTTACTCAGTAGGCTGTTAAAAGATTTAATATCAAAATCAAACAAGACCAAAGACAGTCACAGCACACAGAGAAGGGGGAAATAAAGGAGCACGGTAAAAAGATAACCATAAGAAAATCACCACACAATAATTTTAACTGTTTGAACATTTCCTCAGCTACTGAATGTGAGTCATATTGCCCTAATTATTATTCTATTTAATTATACCACATGTTAAATGTGCCATGTATTTCTTTTCCATTGCACACATAAGTGTTTAATTAATTAATTTCACTGGGACCAGCAAGATTACCACAGAACCACATGCACTGCTTTACCAAGACACGCATACCAGCTGAAACAAAAGCAAGTGTTGCACATTCAGTTCATTGAATGGCTTTATCTTCATTAATGTTAACGAAGCTATATCTGCATCCGCTGTGTTTTATAACATTTCCTGCAATGCCTCTGCCCTCACTCCATGCTAATCTGGCACTAAATTATTGAGGAGATCCAACAGACATGCACATTATTACACATGGGGAAGACCATTAGTAACATACATGAGTAGCCTGGTTGCTCTGGCAGAGACTTTGTTTCTCGATGGGGGGCCGAGTAAATGAATTCAAAACCTTTTTGAGGGAGATTTGACTTTGAGCTCAGAGACTGCGTGGTGAGGATATTGTACACATCTACCAATCTTTAGATGATGCCTTGATTGTAGTGGAACAGTGTATTTCCCATTGTAGGTCTAGATTTTAAGGAATACGCCAATAGTTTGGGCAAAATAGCCTTTCCCCGCCTTAGACAGACTACGACAAGATGTTTGATACCATTTTTGCCTCTGTACTTCAAGTGGTTCAGTTCCTATGGGTATCATTTCGTGTTAGCTTAGCATAAAGACTTGAGGTCTATGGGAGTCATTAGCCTATCTCTGTCAAAGTGAAAAAAATAAACCTTACAGCAACTGTATTTGAAATACACCTCGTTTCCTCATTCCTCAGATAAGAGCTTGATAATACTATGGTGTCCATGAATGTTAGACAGACTGCATTTCCCGTAACACTGCACTATTTTTTACATATTTACTGAATATATTTCAATATTACATCTTTTACATGCTCCTTGAGTAAATAAATGGGAGTATTTTCCTGAAAAAGAATATATTCAGCAGCCACTAAAAACTTTTCCGTTTGCACCATAATGAAAAACCTGGATTATCAGAAGCGCTCCTTGGCTCTGATGATCCAACAGGTGCTTTGAGGTACAGGGTAGGTACATGAGCATCAGCAAAATAATATCTTTTTAAGTCTCGTCTCTATGGTGAAAGGCTTGAAAAGTGCAGGCAACCAAGAGAAAAAAGGCCATGAAGGTACTCTGTCTTAAAGGAAAAGAAAAGTCTTTATACTAGAATAAGGCAACAAGGCAACACCACGGCAATGAAAAGAATGAAAAATGAATGAAATGAAGAATGAAAAATTAAAGACTTTTTCTTTTGCCATGTACGCAAGTAAAATGACCTTGGTATACTTTTCTCCTTTGGTTGCCTGCATTTGCCACTGAGGCAAAACTTCCAAAATTTAGCTCTACAACCTAGAATGAAAAAGCACTTGGAATAAGTTGACTTTTGCTGGCGTCCGACCAGCAGAGGGAGAGCATAACTAACACAGCTCAGTAATTCGCCGTGCAGAAGAAACAGCAGCAGATGTTTCCTCAGTGGCAGTAAATGAAGGAATTCTGACTGTGCAGCTTGCTTGGCCAAAAGAAGCAACTGCAGCCAGCTCAGTGAATTTGTCGCTCAATTTAGCAACTTTCACCATAACATCTCTCAAAAGTGACTCGTAACAAACAGCTACTTTCTCAACCCGTGGGAAAGATGTTGCTGCCTCCAAAAAAACCCCCCTTGGAAACAAATAGAGGCTGCATGCAGGAACCGAATCTGATTACCTCTATTCAAGGCCTCCAAAGTCCATGAATACTATCAAATACAGCCTTTATGTCTTGAAATCTGTTCCAGCAGTTTAAAAAGTTTGTCGCTTTTGGTGCTCTGGCTTTCTGAGAGAAATCAGTGAGAAATCTGTCCAGCACTCTGACTGCCCAAAAAAAAAAAAAAATGCTTATCCTCTTTCATTTCAATGCTAACTTCAGCTGCAACATTAGCCTTAGATTTCATTCAATGTGGCATTAAAAAGTCCTTAATAAAACTTGCCATCATGCTGAATTAGGGACAGCTCATGCCAGTTATATGCAAATTAGCAAATACTGTCAGCTGATTAGATTACAATGAAGTTACAAGAAAAACCAATAAGTACCTTTTTTTTTTTAAATTGGCCATGCCTTCTGGCTTCCTATAATTTCAGTTTTCAGTGTTTATCTATTGTGTTCAGTGTTTTACTATTGTGTATTACCAACAAGAGCTCATTCAGTATTGTACTAAACTCTGCTTCGACAGGCCATCATAATTCTTGTTATTATTTAAGGCATACCATTAAAATATTTTCACCAAAACCAAGAATAATAACACAGACCTTTAACAACATGTGGTTTGAAAATAAAGGGAACAAGTTGATAAGCCATTTAGGTACACAAAAATTCATCCCAATTACTACTATAACAAACACATAGCCGTGTGGAATGTGGTTAGCGTGTACGCGCACAGCAACATATTATCCCTTCATTCTTGGGTGGGAAGACATTTACTGTGACTACCACTGTATCTGCTTTTACAAGGAGAAGTCAAAGGTATTTTGAAATAATGGCCAGTCAGCCAACCAGGAGCTGGCAGTGCGACCCAGTTCACTCTCTCTGGGTGCTCGGATGAGGGGAGATGGTTGCCGGCGGCAACCACTAGCTCAGAGGTAGAGGGGAGGGATGACTGGTCACTCTAGTCACATTAGTCTTAAAGCTGATGTATGTATGTGTGTGTGTGTGTGTGTGTGTGTGTGTGTGTGTGTGTGTGTGTGTCTGTCTGTCTGTCTGTCTGTGTTTGTGTATGTGTGTATGTGTATGTGTGTGTGTGTGTGTGTGTTTGAGTCAGAAAGCACAAAGGAGAAACAGGATAAAGTGAGAAAGTGAAAGACTAAATTGTGGGTGTAGAGGAAGAGAAAGGGGGATTAAGAGTGGATAAAAAAGGAAAAAAAGAGATGAAAAGAGAAAAATACAGAGTGTGTGTGAGCGTGCCCGAGAGGAGCCGTTTCACTGAGTCTTTTTATCCATACACCCAACAATACCTCTGTGCATATCAATCAGTGTCTGTGTAGCTAAACAGGTCCTTGGCTATCTCATAGATATGGACTCAGGAGTCCAGTGAGGCTGCAGCATTGCTCCACTGCAGGAAGGTCATTGGAACACACACACACACACACATACACATACACACATATGCATCTGCAGGATACATCGACAGAAACACAGAAACACAGAGAGATAGACACAAATACACTCACACTGACTGATGGCTCAGACGGGTCATAGCTCCTCACTGGGGAAACAGCTCAATGGCTGACCTTTCCTGTGATGCCACACACACACATTTACAGAGTAAACAGAGCCGTAATGGAGAAGAGACAAGTCTGTCCTCCACAGTAACAATGGGGAGCAGATAATAGAGGACAAGGTGGGAGACAAAGGGGAGGAAGTGTTTTTTCAAACCTTCCCTCTGGTATCATTATTGACTGAGAAGGCAAGCTGAGGGCCAACGAGGAAAGGCATTGTGAATGCTGAATCACCGCTGAGGCAAAAACACCCGCCGTTTAGCTAAATGGAAAAGCTGTCGAGATAGCAGCCCAGCAAATGCTAATGTTTTGATAAGCAGAATGAAACTGGGTAAAAACTGTGTCTGTGGGAGCACTTGAGTCCTGTGAAACAGCCCTCGCTGAAAGCTTCATCATCGGCATTGCACAGGATCTGCGGGTTCAGTCTCACTACAGGGACGGCAGTGTTTTCACAGCTGTGTGGAAAATAGAGTCATTGTACATCTGACACTACCCAAGTGGCTTTAAAAATGAATCAAGGAAACAAGCAGAAATACAAGCAGCACCACACACACTCACACACAGAAATATTGTCTATGCACACACATTGTCAAGTGTCACATGCCAGAGAACATACACAATGATGATCATGACGCCTCGAGAACCACTTTCACATCAAGCCAGTGGATCTTACATGGTGACACTGTTCACATTAGCAGAAGTGCAGAATTACATAGTTCACCTCCAGGTCAGACAGCGTCACAGTCTTCTAACACGACTGAAATGCAGCATTTTCTCCAACATTTCACCCCAGCGACTTCACATTAAAACTGAGAACAGAGTCCAGTCCCAGAGATCTATGATTACAGAGAAATCACAGATTACAGCCATAAAAGCCAGACTCGATTTAAGAGAGGACCCTAGACTACACTGACAAATAGAACAGCAGAATAATGGAATAAACATGTGACTTTACTGTGGAGTCTGCGTGGTTCTCATAGCTGCTACAAGCCTAGATTGCGTGCTCATTCCAAATCTTGAGTATAAATGGTCACTGTTTTCATGATTTCAATTGTTGCCGTTTTAAAGGTGCACTACGCCAAACTGCTGCCAAAAATGTGGAACAAGCACAAAATTTGATGGTTGAAGTTGTTGAAGGAAAATGTGTCATTCAAAGTAAGAATATTCTTGCATAAAAAAAACAAAGACAGGGATAAGGTCATCTTGCCCTTCACATTAAAAAAGTATGAATAACTGAGGTTGTTGATGCAAGAGAGAACTAAAAAGTCCCTCTGTAGGAGCACCATGAAATGGGATTATAGGTAGGTAAGTGTTTTACCTAGCAGTAATTATAATGACACACAAGCCGTGTCTCTAAAACGGACCAATCAGAAGGCTCTGTGTCTGGATATTGACCAATCAGGGACATCCCATCTCTTCAGAGGGAGCGTGATAGGGGAGGAGGCTGTAAGGTTGCTGGGAAAATGCTGGGAGAAATATTCTTGTTCTGCGTTCTGAATCTCTTTGCATTTCAGATCTCTAATAGTATTGTCTCACTCACTTCACTTCACTCTGCAGTTTTGTATAGCACACCTTTCAAGACACACAAAGGTGAGGATTGCCTGCCGAAAATGTAGAGCACGTCCTGCATCACTGCATCTACACGGGTCAGAAATTAGCAGATGACCTGTCCACACCTCTGCTGATTGGACCTCAAGCAGATAATTACCTTGGACTGCTGCACGGTTTAGAATGCAGGACCAAATTGTAGATATAACCCATTTACACTGAGTTCAAGTCCAAGATGGTAGCTGGATTTTAGGTCAGGATAAAAGGAGTAAACTTCCTATGCCATGGTACACACACATACACGCACGCTTGCACAGAAACACACAAATCCAGACCCACTACCTCTGCCTTGCAGTAGATCCCAGCAGACAGATGCACTTCGGAGAAATGCGAGTGCGTAAATGCACATTACTCTCCACATCATTGCAAGTGGAGAACACAGCTGAACTTTCTTTTGGAGCCTCTCTGCAAGCTACTGCTTAATGTAATGTTAATCAGAGGGAGCTTCCTCTGGTGGGGGCTAGATTCTACTTAATACATAATTCAACATGTGGATGACTCAATTAGCAGGATGCCTCTACAAGATTTACTTTTGCACGTCTGCAGTGGGTAGCGCACTCAGTTAATTTCTACTAATAGCGGAGTGCATTGGGCTTAACTGGGCGCGTTCCAACAGAGTCAGTATTGGGAGTGAAACCTCTCCAGTAGGGGCCGTCTCGGGGGTCTCCCACTTGGGTAAATACAGTGAGTCTGAATGTTCTGCTCACTGTAAGCAGGATTAAACTTGAGCCCATCCACTTTGGGATGTGTACTCTCTAGGCATTAAGCATTAGGCAGAAACAAAACAAAGGCAGGCTTGTATTTAAAAGAGAGTGGCGAGCGGTGAGTGATACAGAGACGATGAGTGATAAGTGTTGCAGGGAAGCCACCGCATTCAAATGTAAGCTTTTAAACAGTATTTGCAAAGAAGTCAATGGGTCTACCCTTCCTAAACGACAATCATTAGTAATGTGAATTACTGACCAAGCAGGAAAAGGAAAATAACAGAACAGCTACAACAGTCTAATAAGTTCAAAAAACTGCATCCCTTTACTGTCATGCAGCCTTTAAAATCAGGACGAGACAACACTGAAGGCATAACATGACATATCCAATATCCCAGATGTTATCAAGGCATATTGTCATAATGAAATTGCTCAGCCAATATCAGTTAGAGGCAAAAAACTGGAATGTCAATTTCTTTTCTTTGATTGACAACTTTCCTAACCCCATCTGGATGTGATGATATGGCATACCCCGCCCATCTGGTAGTCTGATAAGATAAAGGTCTTTCCATAAACTGTATCACTGCGGGCTCAGAATCACCTATTTCTCACTCGGTAATGACTGACCAGCTACACCCAGAACAGATGGCAGAGTGTCACTGTTAACGGGGGGAAAAAACTCATCTACAGCAGGCAATGTGAGTTTGATCACATCAAATGTTGGTGCCGCAGTGGTGGTTTTACAGGACATGAACATGTGCACTGTGGCAGCGTTTATTGTTTACAACGGGGGAATTCCTTCAACATCTGATGCCCAGCGGCACAACAGTGGTTTGTCAATTACACAGGAACTCACATAAGTTGCCTATTTTACTACTGCGAGATTTAACACACTTCATGTTAGTAATTGTACCCAGAAATGGTTGCATGGTTAAGTTCCCTGCCTCTAGAAAGAAAAAAAAAAAAAAAAAATGCACATGCCCCCGGTGGCC
Organism: Myripristis murdjan; assembly: GCF_902150065.1. Taxonomy (NCBI): domain Eukaryota; kingdom Metazoa; phylum Chordata; class Actinopteri; order Holocentriformes; family Holocentridae; genus Myripristis; species Myripristis murdjan. The sequence goes on from NC_043996.1 coordinate 12,838,254, forward strand.
GAGGTTTGAACCCTGCCTGATATTTCTCTCCGGTGTCTCCTCTACTCGGTTAGTAATTGTGTGCCTACGCTGGTGGGAAGGTAATGCAATTAAAAAAACGGGCCATTCATTAAAATGTTTTACTCTCTCTCTCTGTTAAGACCGATTGCTGAATTAATCTGCCTTTGCATAAATGCAAGTAGTTTATTCATGTAGAAAGCTGAGATGGATTGTTTTGTAGACGTCTATAGTATTCTTATCGCTGTTCATTCATGTTCTACCTCTGGAAGAAACTTACAGGACCATTAGGGCTTTTTTTTTTGAGTGAATCCCCCCACTGCCAATATGCCAACAGCTAGCCGGCAACATAACAGATGCACTGAGACGTGCCTGGACCAATGGTTAATTTCCACCACTCCCTCCCTCGCCGCACTTCATTTCTGTGAATTAAAGATCTGAGGCCTTCAGCTGCGGGTAATTAGAGTAATATAACACGCGGTGTTTTTGACACACAAGGCGGCAGGAAATCAATTATCATTCTTGCCTGGCTCAAATAATGTGAGCTGTGTGCCCCAGGTTATTTTGCAATTCCATTCACATTCCTCTCATTTTTGTATCACTTAGAGCACTTTTGACCACAAACATAACCCAGAGTAAGGTTATATTTAAAAGCCTTTTACCCTTGATTAAATTTATTTCTAGGAAGATCCCCACAGACATAAATCTTGCTGGCCAGTTCTGGGCCAAATCAGTGTTCAGATAAACTGGTCTGAGCAGCCCTTAATAGCCTTAATTAACAATGTTCCCAGGCCCTGTAGAGCACTGGTGTTGGAGTTAGCTTCTGCCTTCAGGCCATGCGGAGTGGCGGTTTACCTCTGGAGAGCTGTGGCCTCCGCCTGGGTGGCTGAGCGGCCGCCTGCCTGCCCTTATGTCACCACTGAGAGGCTTAGACCGCTGCATCAATACAGACATTAGAATGAAAAAAGGATTAGCACAAGCTAGACTGGGTCTCAATGGACAGCGCAGTGAAAAGCCCTCCAAGTTAAGAAGGTATTAGATCTAAAGTCGATGGAATCACTAGCACTTGGTGTGGTGTGAGTGCGTGGGGCCACTTCGACACTGCACGTCACTGAAAGAGAGTACTTACAATGTGATCTGTCACAGAGCAATGCGAATAAAAACAGAGCAGAATGGCAAAGAAATTACAAGCATGCAAACCACTTGATTTCAAGCATCTTGCAAGCGATGTGTCTAGCACGGTGTATGACAGGCATTTCAAGTGCTTCACGTATTTAACTCTATTTTGGGATTCCTTTTTTTCCAACATTTGCATGCAGGAAAAAGACCTCTTCAACAAGTCAGCCGTCTATTTCAAATTCACCTTTTCTTTTTAAGCCGATTCGATTTGACATCCCCTCTAAAGAAAAAGAAATGCGAAATTGTGTATTTTTCTGATTAAGTAGTCATGAATTGATCAGTTGTCATCAAGCCCCGGCGTTAACACCCGCACACAAATAAACAACTGAAGGGGAGCAAATGCGTGAGAAAACTGACAACATCATCTACACATGTGAAGATAATAAGGAGATGATTTTTTCTCTTCCTTTCCCTCTGTGTAGTTTCTGCCACGTGCCACTCGGCACAATCTTCAAAGTCCAAACATCACACCCCCCACGGGTCTGTTGCCTCAATCAATTTTTCTCGACGTGGAGGAGCAAGGGAGAGAGAGAAAAGAAGAAGCCGATTCTTCACGGCACCTCAGAAGTAGGGCAGGGATAGTCATTGTAGGGGGTGGGGGACATACACACTTGACGGGGTTGTCTGATTGGCTGGTTATGAGGTAAAGTCATCTTTGATGGACCTGAAGCTGTCGCAGTTGATAGGCCGAAGACTTGGGGTTTAGAAGAACTGGAAGAAATGAACAAGGGCAGTCCATATTTTTTGCTCTAAGCACATTTTGCATTTGATACTTCAAATATCATCCCCCATCCACAGTTATTTTTTTTTCAAGTGCAACTCGCTTAAATTAAATCAACATTCAAATCTCAATTAGATAGTATGCCCCATATTTGACTGTCTTAAGCCTCAGGAAGATTAAGAGAGATCAGGGAAGATGAAGCCCCATAAAATCCAAAAAAAGAGGAATCTGTGCTCTCGCAAATGCCATTATTCTAAGTCATTTCTGTTCATCTGACACTGCAGCCATCACTAGTGTCTGTTTTGAATTATGCAGTCGATGTCAGTGGAGGAATGCAAGTAAATACAACAGGAAGAACGGCTCCAGTGTCACCAAGTTTCCAAATACAGCAGCGCGTGGTGCCGCTGTCACTACAGTACAGTGCAGGACTGACAGCTCCCTCCTAATAAACTCACCGGACGCACAGTCCTGCTCGTCCGCCCCGTTCTCACAGTCCTTCTCCCCATCACATCTCCATGACAACGAGACACACTTGTTGGTGGAGCCCCCGCAGTCAAATTTCTCTGGAGGGCACGTCTGTTTGCCTGTGGACGGAGATAAAACAGATAGGGAGATTAATGGAGTATTTCTATGGGCCCATAAAAAAACAGCAACCATAACAACAATAACGACAACAACTGAAAGCCAGCGTTGGACCCTCTTCCTATCACCCCCATGATACTGTTAAAGCCCATCCAAAACCAAAGCAGTTCTATCCAATTGATTTTGCTGCCTGGGCCAGCTCTAAAAAGACATGTAGAAAGAACATAAAATACAGCAAATGCACAGTTGGCCGAAAAGCAAAAGAACAACCCAGCCCCCTGCTCCTTTTCCTGCCAATCTGCTCTAGTTGGCACAGGGTGGGTTTGATCCAGATTACACTGCGTTTAGTACCGAGCATGCTGTTGTTAATTATGCATCTCTGCTTACAGTGCAGCCTTAAGCCACCCAGAACAAAATCAATGCATCAGCCTTCTAGACAAATCATTTATCTCAGACCTTTTAATTCCCATCTTATGTTCCAAAGTGTTGCCACCCTCTATTGCTGCTGCATATCAAGGTGAGCTTTGCAGAACTTTCATTTTCCAGGGTCTTGGTTTTTTTGGGTGCTTGGCTCACTGGTGCAGCGTTGTTACATCTGATAAGCAATGGCACAAGAGAGGATGATTTGTAGCGTGATGAGTGAGAACAAGTTCCATAATGAATATCATTTATGAGGTTATAAGAGAATCTTTGATGCTGTCACCCGCAATCTTAGGTGTAAATTGTATTGTGGGTAATTGGACCAGACGGGAAGAAACTCTGCCAAGCCATCTCCTCTAAACAAAACACAGCTGTTCATATGCAAATGCATTCATTATAAACACAGCACTGATGCTAAAATTGAATTCCTTTTAGTCATCATATGGAAATTCACTATAATGTATGTCTGAATAATTCAATCAGCTATACCTTTAATGGCAATTTCAACAAAAAGTATCACATATTTCAGCTCTCGCCTTAGACACTCATTTTGTAGTGTCACGCTAGAATTTTATGTAAATTGACCATCGCCTGAAATTATATTTTGTCGAGTGGTAAATGTCGAATTCACTAATGATACAATGTGTGAGTGTCAAGTGCTTTTTTTTTTAGCTTTTCAGCTCAGTTTTTGTTTTTCATTAGAAGGGTTGGATTTGGTGTACTTAATTCTGGGAAATGCCCTGGCCAACAAATCACATTCTCCAAAAGTGAGAAAATATGCTTGTTTGGTACAGACCCCAAAAAAAATAACATTATCATCATTTTACAAATTACTTTCTTCATTGCACTGTCATTTCTGTATTATTTGATGGCAACAGTGGAGAGTCAAGAGAGGCAGGAGAGAGAGAGTGGATGACATGCAGCAAACGGCTTGGCTCACAATCAAAGCCAGGCTGCTGTGGTGAAGACTTAGCCTCAATACATGGTATGTTCTCTATCATCATCTTCATTTGAATACATTTTTTTTTTGGACTGAAAATTAAAACTATGACGCAAAATGTATCATTCCCACTAAACTCATGAGTCATACTGCAGTCACTGTGTGATCATATTACCTTGTTCTTCAGCCCTATTAGCTCTTGGATAGACATTTAGGCAATAAATAAAAATAACAATGATCAATGGCCCCTCCATTGTTCAAACATGCAGTACAAAACTAAGTAAAACTTTAGATCTCAAACACCTTCATTAGGCCTGATTTTTCAAAGTAAGGTTGGGCGATATGGACAAAATTAAATCTTGAGATATGTTCGACCAAATACTTTGATATCGATAACAATACCAGAGGGATGATTACTGGTGTTTTTATAAGATATTTAAACATAAGAGATTCTTGATTAACAATCATTAGTAGCATGGATATGATGACCAATCAGCAAGCAGCAAATAACAGAACAGCTGCAACAGTCCAATAAGTTCAGAAAATGACATCACTTTACTGTAAGGCAGCCTTTAAAACTAGAAAAACACAACACTTAGATCAGGATATTACAATATCCAAAAATCAGAGACGACATTTTGTTTCATATCACAGTATCGATACGATGTTGATGTATCACCCAGCCATATTTCAGGGATGAATAGGGATGAATACTATCCTAAGGGTATTACATGAAGGTAGGTATTTCAACCTTTCACTCTGAGGTGAGGTGTGTTTGAGTGGCCCTGCAGCCTGGAGATGTGAAAGCGGAGAGGTGGGAAAAGAGGTGGTTGAAGAGGCAGCTGGTGCCTGGGGAGACACAGCAGTGACAATGGCTGATGCAGCCAGGCCCTGACCCCAAGAAAAAAAATATATATATATATAAATATAAATAAAAATAACACAGTCCACTGCAGTGCACAGAGGTTGTTTCTAAAGTTGGAAAACCACAGGCTCAGGGAACAGCACATAGGTTCACTGCTATCTGAGCGGAAACATCTCCCTAAGTAATCCAAATCCTCAGGCCCATAAATTATAGTTTTGATCAAAATGCAGTGGAAAGGCTAAAATCAGAAAGAAACCGAAGACAGAGGAAACTAAAGACAGGGAGGGATGGTCATGGAGTAAGTAAAATGAAAGATTAAAAGTGTCTGATAACTAAGAGCAAAAAGGCTGGCTGGCTGGCTTGAGAGGAAATGAAGGAGAATGGTTGGGAAGAGATGAAAGAGGCAAAGAGGTGAAATCTGTTAGGAAAGGAAATAACACACTCTCCAAATGAATTCAAACTGATGCGTAGGTCCAATGAAAACTTGACAGAAAAAAGAAAGAGAAAGGGAGAGCAAGAGCGAGTGAGTGAGTGTGTGTGAGAGAGAGAGAAAGAGAGAGAGTGAGAGAGAGAGAGAGAGAGAGAAAGAGAGAGAGAGAGCACAGCTAAAAGAGAAATTGCGGGGGAAAGTCTCAGAAAAAAAATGAAAGCAATGCATGAGAGGGGAGCCATGCCAAGAGCAAGATATAAGGAGAAAAGAAGGATGAAGAGACCAACTGCTGAATGACCTTTCAGATTCTTATCCTTAAGCAAAATCAAAGCCATCCATACCAAGTGGAAAGAGATGTGGAGGGGAGGAGGAAGGAAGAGTGAGGACTGGAGCAGAATCTGAATCCAGCGTGCAGAGAGAGAGAGAGAGAGAGAGAGAGAGAGCTGTCCTATCCTTTTAACTGATGACTCTTTGATGAAGCATGCACTCAATCCCTCCCCACCGCAAACAAGGGAACCAAATTTCACTGCGCCGAACTAGCAGGGCTTTGCTGCTCCGCGTGGCAGTTATTGATTAGCTAAACCTCAGATTTCATAAAGACATAGCTAATGGGTTTTGCTTGAGGAAGGGGGCAACATAATAAAACCCAATTACTCACGGACAAACCGACTGCCTCGCCACTATTTACCGCCAGGGTGAAAAATGAGGGCTCATCTCCTCGCTGGCGTTTTGGCACACAATCTGTTTTGGGATTCAACACCTATTACAAGACCTAAGGCAATGTTCGTCTCACCTTGACAATGCTACATCAGCTTAAGCCTATTTGATCACCACAGTCACCACATTATGGCTTGGAGCCGGGGTCTCTGACGGGTAGCTCGTGAGCTACCACCAACTCACTGCCTGCTTCTCCTAGCTCGTCAAAAAGTTACGTACAAAAAAGAAAAAAAGTCCAAAAAAAAAAATGTTTTTGTCATACTTTGGTCAGTAAGCAAAGTCTTCTATGACTTTTTGGGAATTTAAAGTGTTTTGATATGTCATGTCATGCAAATTTGACACATTGAAATTTAAACTTGGATTCATAGAATACATATCACATGCCGTTGATGTGCATTGCTTCTTTTTATGCAAAATGTGGGCTTTAGTTGACATTTAATACGTGCAAAAACATTGCTGCATTTATGGATTTAAAGTTCACTGATGCATATTAAATGTAAGTAATATGAGACATGAGTAGCCCAGTGTTTCAAAGTAGCTCTTAGATAAAAAAAAAAAAAAAAAAAAAAGGTTGGAGACCCCTGTCCTATAGTCTCTTACTCTAAAGAGATGTACTAGTTTTTGAGTCTGTCACTTGTCACTTGGCATGTAATATATTGTCATAATATATTGTGATACAAGAAAATGCACCCAATAAGCTGTGTGGAGCTGAAAAATGTATCTATGATCTGACAAGTTCTAGTTCAGCTGCAGCCGGGTAACAAAACAACCAGTTGACTGATCATTCACTACTACAATCTCATGCCAAAACAACATGGCACAGTCCCCCTTATTGTAATATTTCACAAGTTTTGAAGAAATACATTGTCATTTTGCTACTTTCTATCACCAACTGATACCATAAAACAGTGATTTAACCTACAGCCAATTTGTGAAAGCGTTTGCATTTGCAACTGTAAACATCCAGTATCATGTAGGTCTGTCATGGAAAAAATCCTCTGTCACACAGTAGTGATTTCAAATTGTGTAACCAAAGTTTAAAGCGAATTAATGCTGAAACCACTGACACAAAGCAATGACACTAACACTTTCTCATCATCACAGGTCTGGTGCTAATACATGTAACTGTAATTTAATATTTAGTGTGCTCCTCAGTTTAGGTTTACCACACTTCATTACTCAAAATCTGACAAAATCTCATGCCTCAAAACCAGTTTCTTAACGATGCTGGTAATCTCTCAGCAGATCATACCAGACCTCGACGTCTTTGTATTATGCATGGATGTATGTGTATCTTCATGCATGCTTCTGTCTGTGTCACCACCGTCTGTGTAAGCATGTGCCAAAGCATGTACAGTACAATTGTGGTTGCCAGTGCCGAGGTGCTGGCTGTGCAGGAGAGAACATCGGCTCTCTTCCTCTGAGCTGAATAGGCGCAAAATACTCCAATAACGTGAGTCATACACAGATTTACTGCTTCATTAAGCTGGGTTAGCATGGCCCTGTCCCTCTCTTTGAATTATAGATCAGGTACAGGAGGGAACACACTCACTGCTTGCTAGCTACGAGATGGGAAATTGTTATTATCCGCAAAGTGCATTAGCTTGTAATGTACTCTTCCAGGGCTCCTGTGCTGCTAAGATGAAGTGCTGCACCTGTGCTCCATGTTCAGGCATTATCAGCTGCTTCAAACATATCAGCCTTGGTGGAAATTTTGATCAAAAGCATAGATACACAGTGCAAGAATCAAAATCATATCTATTTGCCAAGTGTAAATCTACTATGATGTATTTATATTGGTGTGACTATTATGCAATCTCATTAACAGTATTTGCATAGAGATGCAGTAAATTCACCTGGAAACAGTGCATTTTAAAGCACCTGAGAGTACACATCTGTGCATTAAAAAGAACCTAAAGGATAAACATGCAGTAAACTGCTGCACATGCACAATGCACCCTCAAAAAGGAAATCTTCCTGAATTATAAAGTCAACAAAATGAGGCAAGGCTTCATTACTCGTCATCCCCGAATAAAAAAATCTCACTGGGTTTGAAGCTCAATCTCTGCAAAGAGGTTCATCGAAGGAAGCTTTCATCAAAGCCGTCTTCAGAGAAATGTCTTTAATCCGCCACAAATTGCATAATTTTAGGAGGATTGAAATGAGGGCACAATACAATAGTTTCAAAAAGAACTGTTCCATCTGTTGGAAGATAATTCGGGTTGGTTCAGGGCTGTTTCCTCAAATAAATTATTCTGCAAGGCAGAAGATGCACTGTGAAGTTCCCTTGCGCCTGTCAAATTCAAGAAATGTGTTTAACCCTCCTGTTATGTTCAAATTTTACTAACACCCCTTATGTTTGGGGTCAATTTGACCCCAGCAGTTTAAACCTCAACAAAATTATTATAATTAAAATTTTTACCAAAGTTTTTGTGTCAGGTACTTTAGGTTTCTTTGTTGACTACCTAAATAGTCCTTTAAATAAAACATAACTCCCCCCCACCCCCACTTATACATCCAGTATTCCTATTATGCGACTATGGAAAAATATGCAAATCACCATAAAATCTCACTGATTGACCTAAAATTGGAAAGAAATATATTTTTGGTGTTTTAATGGCTTAATAATATTTCTAAGAACAGATTTCTGTTATTTGTAACATTTGGAAAGAAAATCAATTTCTATTATCAAGGATAGTAACATGCCTTATGTTCGGGGTCAATTTGACCCCAGGAAAAAGAAACACAACTTCTGAGTGAGTAACCCAATGTAGGCCTGCAAATGGGTCACATCCTAGTCTTTCCAACTGTCCCCACACACACCTCCCCTCTAAGTTTGTCATCACAAGTATTTCCTTTCCAACTTATGGTGTTACAAAGAGCTCAAATGCTGATTTTATGTCTTGGACATGGCTGACAGCGTATCTGCTGGGCCCTGGAACCATTTTGATGACATTAGCAGTACTGAGTCTACCCTGTTGTTCATGTGGGGAGAGGGACCATGATACCTCTCCATTTTTGGAAGGTAACGTGTCTGCTGGTGGGTGAGAGACAACAGGAGGGTCAGAACTGAGGGTTTCATTCTCATCAGAGGATGCCTCATAACCAGGGTCCTCCTCCACATGATCCTCTGTCTCAGACACATTCTCCTCTGTGTCACCTCACTGTCAAAGAGCTGTGACAAAACCTCACTGGCAGAAAACCTTTGCTTAGTGCTCATATTCAACTGAGAGAGAGCATAAAGTGAGAGTACACAGAGCAACAAGAGAAATGATTTAGAAGGCTGCTGTGCAAGCATTTATATGTTTGCTCCTCCCCCATGTGGTGGGAACTATCCTCATGTCCTCATGGGAACCATATTTCCTCACCCTCACAGCGCGGGAAATATCAAAGTTCTTGTAGGTATTATGTTTTCCCCTCCCCAATATCTCCCCCCATATCCACCCATGTCAGTGGTTCCCGTACTACTTCAAGTATGGTTATGTTAGGTTAGGGCCCTAAAGCAGAGGGAACTTTTATGAAGAATATCAAATTGCATGTTATAGTGACCTCAGTATCATCAAAAAAACCAAAACAAATGTGTGTAAAATGGTGTTTTTACACCTAAAACAGCCTGGGGTCAAATTGACCCCAAACACCACCGATGCGTACAAAATGCGTACAGGACACTGAAAACATATCATCATGTGAATTTCATGATTACAAGATAGTATCCATTAAATTAGGAAAAGTCATAAAATATGAAGCAAAAAAAATGATGTTAAGCATTTATTTAGAGACGTTAAACATTGATTGGGGTCAAATTGACCCCAAACATAATAGGAGGGTTAAAAGTAGAAGAGGACAAACTGACATGCAGAACTGAGCTGAACTCAGCAATTTTGAGAGGCTGTGTCAGCTAGCTAACACACTCCCCTCTTGTTAAATCCTTACAAGTTATTAGGGCAAGTAAGAGCACACAATGATGCCACTGCTTGGCTGGAGTGCAGGGGAGCTACTGTACAGCTGGCTGCAAGTAGCCTAATTCCTTACTGATTACACATTAATGTAATGCAATAACAATGAGCTCTGGCACTTCACGTGTTTCTCCAAAGAGCCATCCATTTTTCAGTGCTTGTGAGTAACTCACTCAGTGTGGTCCAAATTTGAATTTTTAATACGCCAGTGTAACGTTACTCCAGCGTGTAATTGGGAATCCACTCACCGAGCCAGAGTGATTCTGGCACAGATCTCGGTGGCACTGAGTCCAAAATGTCCACACAGTATATTTGTGCGTGCTCTGTGTGTGTGTAAATGCATGTGTGTCTTCAAGAGAAACAGGACGAGACAGTGACGGAAAGTATGGGAGAGTTGGGGGCAAATAGAGTGAACAAGAAGCTGAGTGGCTCGAACATGTGAGGATGTGACCGAGGACGATGAAAAGTGAAAGCAAGCAGAAGAGAGAATGACAGAGGGAGAGAGAGAGTAAATCAGTATCCACACTAAGCTGGGTAAATCTGAAAATGGCTATTTGTGTCCCTTGTTTTCACTTCACACAAGGCTGTTTTCAAAATGTTTCACATCTACACTAATATGGACAAGAAGAAACAAAAACAGCGCCATTACTACAGGGCATGTATCCATAATACCCCTGACCAACGACCTATATTTCATATCTGCTGGAAGTGTGGAAGTCACATTTGCATCGGCTCATTAGCTCAGGGTTAGCAGAAATTGCCAGCAACTGAGGCTATGTTTATATTAAGTGGGTAAATTTGAAAACACATATTTTCTTGTCCGTTATGGCCCTCTATCCACACTAAGCCATCGTTTCCCACCCACATAAACAGGGCCCTTTGGAAAGCTGATGTAGGACTGCCAAGTGATCCAGGCTGCAGTGTACAATGCGAAGCGTTTCTGCAGGCCATGCACGTGCGCCTGGTCATGCTCGATAGGCGACTTTAGGCAGCGGGGGTGGTGGACTTTTGGAAAGTCTGAAAATGACGGTGAAGATGAACAAACACCACGATGATGTTGTCAGACTTACCCAGCTTGGTGTGGACACAGCCTCAGCTGAAGGCATGAGACACCAGCAGGAGGTCAAAATCAAGCCGCGAAAAGGACCAAAGCAAACCAGACTTCTTTGTCCGGACAGATAAAATTTAGCAGAATTTTGGCACATTGGTTATCCTTCTTGCCAGCCTTGTACCAATGGATTCCTTGATCATCTAGTTTCACAGGACCACTATATCTTTAAAATTGAGCCTGCAGTCTAGTATCGAGCAAGCAAAGTGCATGTGCAGGCCATGTCAACACGCTACGCATGTGATCAGATTTAAAAATCTGAGAAGAAAGCTCTATTTAGAAATTCACCCGGCATAGTGTGGATATAGACTAACTGGATTTATGATGCAGTAAGGTACATGCTGTTCTGTATGCTAATCAGCCTATGTAAAACAGGAGCTTCACTCGCACAACAGTCACAGGTCTCTGACACCAACACAATCATAACTTTCACACCCCCTTGCAAACTGTATCAGGTAATAGATCAGATGCAGCCTGAGTGTGAATCCAGCCTGCAGTATGACATGACAGAAAAGCCAAGCCCTACTTCAGAGAAGTTTAATTGATGAATGTGAAGCTTAATTGCTCCTGATTTCAAAGTGAAGCACAACATAGGATTGGGGAGTTTATAGATGCTACATGTTGATGCTTTTGGCGTTTTGCTGTTAGACTGGATTTGTAAAATTCTCATGTCAGAGGGTGATTTTTGCATCTTTGCATCTAATCAGAAAAGCACAGCATTTCGAGAGGTTTTAACTGACAGTTATAAAAATCTCATTACAGCTTTGTAATCTTGCCAAGTAGCTGGCACAAACAGGTAATCACCAGTCAAACAAGGTTAATGAGACTGATGATCAGAGAGCCATTCAAGTTGGCAAAGTGAGCCGGTTGGCTTTGTAACGTGCATGCAAACTAGTACAATCTCCATCCTTAAGGCTTTCCTACGTTTTCCTTCATTTCAATATGATTGTGGCACAGTGGGATCCACTCAAACAGAGAGCCAGCTGTGATGAAGTGCCTGGCTCTCACTGACAATCCCTCTGTTCAGGATGGAGCCTTGATGTGACACTTCTCATTTGAAGACATAATCAGGACGACTGCAAGCTGTGTGGTAAAGGCCACCTGTATTATAGTTATCCTTGACTTTTAGGAGGAAGGAGGAGGAGGAAGGACATGCCTCCATCTTGCCCAGAGCACAGAGGAAATTGCTGCTTGATGGGAGGTGGTGGATTTTTTGAAGACTCAGCACCAGTAATATAGCAGGAGCCATTGGGATGAGAACGCCAATAATGATCCAATCCCGACCAAGAAGAATATCATTCCATACCTGAGAAATAACTTCGAAAGCAGAAACTGCAGATGTTAATATAAAAACCCACTTCTTGTGAAACAAAAGTATGTCAAAGTGAGAATCACAGTCAACTGATTTTCCTTTGCCAAGAGAAAATAGAAACCCAACAAAATGTTCACTGTTGGTGTTCAGTAAATTTTACATTACAACAGCATGTGAATTCATGAGGGATTTCCATATAAATGACTTTCTTCTCAGCTCTGATCTCTATCTCTGTATTCTGCAGCCAAAAGATGAATCCTTCTTTCATTTATCTTTAATTGGATTTCAAATATAAACTTGTTATCCTTCAGAGGTCTCTTCATGTCTCCCTCCTTGCACTCAACTTTCTGGGGGTGACACTAGAAGCTTGCTAGACTGTTACATTATTCATTGGACCTGCCCACATATCCACAACCAATAAAATGTAACAAAACTGGGATGAATATGCTTTCAAAGACATATTCAGCTCTTGACTCCTTTTCCACTCTGCTTCATGCATTTTAATTCCCTCCCACAATAACTTTAAAGAGCAAGACATGATAACAGGAGATGAAACCAAATATCACTGAGATCACTGTGGTAGAATATCATCCCATCATCTTCATTATGATGATAATGATCATCATCATCATCATCATCATCATCAACATCATCCCTCCTTATGCTATGCCTAATACTCTGACAAACATCATGCATCAGACTATACAAAGCGGACTGGCATGGCCTTCTAAACCAACATTAATGTGTTCCTATATGATTCAGCTTCTTAAATTAGCTCTCAAGGAAAAAAGAAACAATTTTAACTGGCTAATGCCTCCCACATCTGAGTCCCCGCTTGGTTGTGGAAACGTCAACTCACCTAACCCCATCAGGGGCTGTGTGTGGGTGCGTAAGCCTGACACAGGCTAACTGTGAGATAGGCAGAGATCCTCTGCTCTCTAACAGCCCGGTAGAGAGGTAATCAAGGCCTTTCTTGCACTCCACATCAGACGGCATTGAATATCGAAGTGCGTGGGCGACTGCAGCGTCACACTGACAGGGAGAGCGGCTGAACTGCTGCCTGAGAGGAGCTAACAAGGGAAATTACAAACCTGACTTTAAGTTCCAGAGGAGGCAAATTTAATCCTGTCTCGCACAACTGAGACCGGGGCATGGCAGCATATCCAGATACAGTGTGCGGCATGCCAAGGCAATTAGCTATTCAGGCTTTTTTCCCTTCCAAGTGCAAAGTATCCGATCATCTATAACAGCAGATCCCGCTGCGCCTCTCAGGTGATCCCAGACCTGACGACACTGACACTATGAACGAATTATACAGACAGCCATTCAAAAGAGAGAGGAGGCGGACACAGGTTGGAACTGAAAGGTCACAGGTTCAAATCCTCAAACTCGTTGGGAAAACATGGCTGAGGAAAGGCTTTGTCCCAGTAGCCACACTCGGTTTTGTGGCTCACACCACTGATCAAGTGTGGAAGACTGTGCAATTAATCCACATTTAATCAACCTTTGCCATAATATTGCTTTGGAGCACTATTTAGGGCTAAGTGTAGCCCACAATTAACAGGAGTTTGGAGGGCTAAAAGAGGGAGTGCCAATTAAGATGTGGGACAATAAAAAACATTTCTATGTAAGTAAAAGTTATATAAGGTTATTGTACAGCATTAATTATAAATTAGGCAAGAGCAACCTAATTGTTTGCCTATGCAGTATGTTTCTGTCTTTATTTGCTTATTTATTAATGCATTTAATTATGAGTCTGGCTCATTCTTTTATGTTAATGTTTGGATTGCTAATTGGGCCTTTGACTGGCATGTTTATATAGAAAATGTATGGCATAATCTTTGGTGAATGAACCTCCTTTTCTAAATTCTTATTAAAAAGCTCAGGACTGTCAGCACAACTGCTGTCACAACTGGAAACATCTTCCATTTGCCAAGTGTGTCCCAATGTGCAGTGACAAAAACCCCAAACATTTGCAGGCTTCACGTCTACGACACCTCGGCCAGCTCTCAGAAATGACCAGGTCAAGTAAGTGGCCGCTTGGCTAAGTACAAAGACAGCAAGTGTTGGTATTGGGACAATCTTGGGCAAAAATCTAGGGGAAACACTTTACCCTTTACTCTTAAACCACTAACCTCAAGGTGCTCTTGAGCAAGGCACTAAACATTAGTGGTCTCCTATGTAGCAACTGAGTGAGTGTCTGCAAGAAGATCTGAAGTAAGGCTTTGCTGAAAAATAATGAACATATTCAGATCACTTTCCTTGGCTCAATAAAAGTCAAAAAGTAACCTTCAGATTAAGCTGAAGGGATACTGTGGCCCCAAAGTGTAATGTTGTACCTTTTTACATCCATTTACTTTCAAGCTTTTATATTTACCAAGAAACCGAGCGGATAGGCAGTGCAAAAAGCATTAGTCGTTTAGCACAAATGTTAATAGAAATTATCTGTAATTAGATGGCATTTTGATGTGCGTGACATCAACTGTGCTTGTGCAGCTGCTTGTTTGTGTATGTTTCGTTAATTACCAGTGAATGTGTGTGTGTGTGTGTGTGTGTGTGTGTGTGTGTGTGTGTGTGTGTGCAAGATTGTGAGGATGTGTGTGTGAGTGTGGGAGTATGTGTGTGTGTGTGAGATTGTGCATGTGTGTGCCTGCGTATTAGCAACTGACTAGCTCCACTTACTGCAGGTTGCCTCTGCCTCATCAGAGCCGTCTGGGCATTCTGGTTCCCCGTCGCAACGCCATCGTCCCGGCACACACTGGCCATTTAGACAGGCAAACTCTGACGGGGCGCACGTTTTCCTGGCTGCTCGGAGAGAGAAATAAGAGACAGAGAATAACAGAGTGAGAACAAGAACAAAAATACATGGTAGAAGATGGAAAAACGAGGCAGAGAGAGCGAAAAAGAAAGAAAGACAACATGGTCAGTCTCCGGTTGGGCCTAATCTGTGTCATGTAATTGGTCGCATTATCTGAATCCCAGCTATCATCCTACTCATCAAGAGGAGATCAAGCTCATCATCATGCACATTATTCCTATCCAACCCTTGCCAGTGCTCTCTTCTGATATCCTCCACTAATTATCTCCACTTTCCACATTTTTCTGACTCTTACTCATTGTGTCCCGCGCCTTCATTCCTCTATCTGTCTGCCTCCAAACCAGTCTAATCTCTCCTGTACGTTTTCCATCACACAGCTGGGAAAATGGATGCTGATTGCTGAACATTTTTGAGCTGAGGGAGGTTAAACCTTTTACCTTCAAAACGTATTTACGACAGAAAACCACAAGCCAGCAAGGCTCCGGGCTGGTAAACATGGGTCAAACATGCTCAGAATTGAAAATCTCATCAGATAGATGTTGTGGGGGAGGCATGTCTGATAGGTGAAATTATCAAAAGTCTTAACAGCACAACATAACAGCCTAGGGTTTGCTATGATTAGCACCTAATCTCAAGCACACATTGTGTCACGTAATACACACTGTATAAACACACACACCCACACCCACACATACACACACACATGAAACACTATCCCCACCTGTAGCAATAGGGCTGCAAGCTTGGCAACTCAGACACAACACGCAGAGGTCAGAGCCATTCAATTTCCTCAGCCCATTACTCCAACAGGACTTGCAGTGCAGTCTAATAAATCACTGGCTAAAAGACCCTCAGCTCAGCTCTCTGGTGCTGTTACACAGCCACAACTGGTCGTCCACTAGCCCTAGCCTAGCTTTGATGCTTCAAATTAGATATAGAGTTTAGAATAATGCTGAGAGCTTAAGCTTAGCTGGGGGGGGGGCAAGCAGGAAGAGCACTTTGAGCCAGTGATTTTTCAAAAGTGTCTTGCTCTGTTGCGCTCACAGCACTCCAGCACTCTTGATGTCAAGTGGGGAGAAGAATGGCAGGATCCTGATACTTGGCTAAGGCTAAGTACACAATTGCCAACTCTCTCCAACTTGTAGATGGAGAGTATGACACGCTTAACATCTTGCTGAGCTTTCTGTCTGTCCTTGAGGGTGTCACATTTGACAACTAGGGGATGGCAAGCAATCCACATAAACTCTGCTCACAACGGTTTCTTCTTCTTCTTCCTCTTTAATTTTTCCAAAGGTTGGCATCAGACTAAACAGCACATTACTTTTGAATTAAGCTTATCTGCAGTCTCAACCCAGCTCCTTCTTTTTCCTCTCTGCCATGGCAAGACAGACTTGAATTACAACAGAGGCAGTTTAACTCCCTCCACAGCTCAATTACGTTGTCCTCCTGATTTGTAGACCAAAATATATGCTCCTTTTGCGTCGCCATTCTTGTCTCATCAGAGTCGGAAACAAGTGTTTGCACTTGCAATCTCGTGTTTTGACTGTTTCGTCATGACAGTTCATGAGTCCTGGGAGCACGAACGCTACACTAAAACTGTGTCACTGGGGTGTCACACTAGACGATGGTTTCTCCTGTGAGCTCGGGAAAACAACGCCCTATTCGTTCCCCTGTCCGCCTCAGGATCGTCTAGCAAAACAGGGAAATGTCCAACTAGATTCTTCAGCAGCGGAGTGGAGGAAAAGCTAACCTAACCTAAGGGTAACATGGGAGTGTAATTATTTTCTTTATTATTTTCGTGTCTGAGATTTATTTCTTACAGTGCCATCCCTGTCCTGCAACTGTTGCCATATAAACAAGCCCGTCCTGTCTACCCACAATCCCATAAGAATCCCGATTAGTTCATGTTTATAACCCTAACCCTAACCCTAACCCTAACCAAACAAGTTACGTGAGGGAGAGGAAACTAAGGAAAAGTGAGAAAAGAGAGAGCAAGAGTGCAGTGCAGTCTGATGACAAGATACATAAA
Source organism: Myripristis murdjan (assembly GCF_902150065.1). Classification (NCBI taxonomy): domain Eukaryota; kingdom Metazoa; phylum Chordata; class Actinopteri; order Holocentriformes; family Holocentridae; genus Myripristis; species Myripristis murdjan. The sequence goes on from NC_043996.1 coordinate 12,855,328, forward strand.
ATGTAGTGCAATGCTACACCAGTACTTTTATATTTTGTAACTTTCACTGGGCAGTTTATTAGACTTGCTTGGCCTTTTCTTGTTCTGTCAGATCAGAGTTTCTGAGGCACAGCTTGCTGTAATTGATCAGGAAGTGGACATTACAGTAACACTGACTGTCGCTCGATGATTACATTGATTACATTTTGCACTTTCTCGTCCCCTCTCAAGGCTTTATTTTGTCGATCCCAACAACACAAAGGAATAGCCCTCCAGTTCTCAAGTTTACAAACCTGCAGATGTAAACAAATTCTCACTTGTGTTGTTGCAATACTGTGCTCTGGGAGCAAAATCAATTCTGGATTGGTGCTTTAAGACTTTTAAGGAGTCTTAAAGGAAACTCTGAGGACTATACAAAAGAAGGCAAAGACTGAAAAACCGAGGGAAAAGTTGCTTTGCTTAAGGCCAGGCCTGGATCATGGGACCAAGGGGCCCTGGGGCACAAAGTTCACATGGGCCCCCCTCCACCATTCTCATGCTGAATGAAAAATGTGCACAAATGAAACAAGAAGCATGAAAGCATGACCATTTCATCATGTTTTGTCTTCCTGCAATGCATGAAAAAAGAACTAATGGAGTAAACCTTTATTGACTTCTTGGTGAATATCTTACAGTTTCTCCTAAGTGGATTTTCCATCCAGATTCATGCACGTATTACCCAACATTTTGTTGGTTGTCTAGCTCTGCATCAGATGGTCACAATACAACTAGATATGGCCCACATACTGAGAAGATGCACTAAATTTTGAAGAGATTCAAGAGACGCTGACACAAACCAGGTCTGGGCCTGTATATTGCTGGAGTCGGCTTGCATTTAAGATTTATACCAAATCACAAAATGACCAGACAATAAACAATCATGGCCTCTGGTGATCAGGGGCTCCTGGTGCTCTGTGACTCTAGGTCCTGTGCCCAGTCAGTAATCCACACCACATTGGCTACCCACCATGTCCTGGGCTTGAATATGGCCCAGGAACCTTGTCGCACATCGCCGCCTTCCCCATCCTGCCACCAAGAAGCACTCGAATACTGCAGATTTTAATTGCCCGATTCTCAATCATTTCATGTCACTGAGCCAACTGAGTGTCAAGTCAGTACCAGGTCATCAAAAGAAATGATGAAATGTCTATTAGGGTCTTTCTAAAAGGACGTGCATCTCAGCGGTAAATGTGTTTGCTTGCCTGCACTAAAATCAGCAAGCCTCGATTCATTTCACTTCAAAAAGTCAAATTAACATGCGCCCTCGCCTTTCCTGCAAAATGTAATTAACTGACCCCATTACACTATGTGCGAAGACAAATATTCCTTATTTTATGTGCGCCACCTCTCCCCCTCCTGCTTGTGCTCCTTCCAGTGGTAGGTCCGCCTCTCATCCTCTCAGGCCCCGTTCTCGATTTGCCGTCTCTAAAATAAACACATTTTTGATTGTTGTTCTTCTTAAACATGTCAGCTTTCCGGAGTGAGACTTAAGTGCTACTTTCGCCCTCATTGAAGAACGGTAAGTGAGCCTTTGTTAAAGGTGAAGACAGATGATTATGGGCCAAACATGCAATGTGATATCCTTTTAACTAACAAGTCCCCTTAAGTGTGTAAACTCATTAGTGGTGTGTTCACAGAAAAAACCTCCGGTGTATTATGCGTTACACGCAAACACACATGCATGCATGCTCAAAACCCATTTATCACTCATGGAGGTGTGGCAATGAGAGAGAGAGTGAGCGAGAGAGGGAGAGCAAGACGCCCTGAGGCATAACGCCATGTTGTAAGGCGTAACACCTCCCTCAACAGAATGATTAGATTCATAAGATTGCCCGCCATACAATTCAAGGAAAGAGACAGCATATTAAAATTCGAGCCCTCTACCTTCTTGAACAAACCTTTCATTCGTATACATCCTAATCCTTTCAAGGGTATTAATCTTGTGTTAATTAATCTGCGTCCCTTGAGATGTACGAAAAGAAAGATGGAGGCAGAATTTAGAAGCTAAGATACTGCGGTGCGGGCTGGTTAAGACTCCGCTCGAGCCTTCCTTTGATTTGCTCAACCAAGACCTTGAGAATCAGGCATCGTCTTGATTATGCCTCCCGTCTCCTACTGCCCAGCATGTGGCCACTAGGTCAAATGTGCCCGCTTGTGCTGCTCTCCTCTGCGAGGCTCAGCTTCATACCCAACCCAGCTGAGCTTGCTATTCATTTCGGTGAAGGTCTTCAGGGGCCATGGTTCACTTGGCAATAATTACCCAGGCCAGCTCATGCCATCTGTTTGGAATGACTTTCTCCTTTTTAATTAGGAAAGGTGTTAAAATGTTAGGCTCGTGGGCGGTGGGAGCGAACGGGGAGGGGGCTGATGGGAAAAAATGACAGGCGAGGGGCAAGATAACAGGTTTCCTCTCAAAGCTTGTGCTTGAGAGAAAGCTGAGGAATAACAAAAGTGAGTAATAGGTACAGAGACGGTGAGTGACATATGCTCTAATAATGCTTTATGGGATCGTGATGGAGAGTGTGATGGTGAATAAAAACAGGTGGTGTTACCGTAACGGGCAGGGATACAACACTGATGGAAAGTTTGTCGCTATGACATGTACCAGGCACGTACTTGCATGCTGAAATGTGCACACACACACACACACACACACACACACACACTAGGGCAGGGCAAAATATCATATCTTTGACTAAATACCTCAATGTCAAAATTGTGAGCATACTGTAGAGATGACTGTGTTTTATGAGGTATTTACATGCAGTAGATTTTTTATTTAAGCTCAAAAAATTGCACCATTTAATTGAGTGGAGCCTTTCAAACCAGGAAAAGACACTAATGTCAAATCACAGTATTACAATATCCAAAATTCCAGATGATATCTACTGTCTTATTCCAAAACCACTAACATACTGATGGCCTCCATCAGCCAGTCCTAACACACACTTACTTCCTTTACACATTTTGACTTTGGATGAGAGTGAAATTGCCATGCAGGTGCTGCTCCCGCACATCTGAGAAACAAAGAAATGCAAAAGCACACAACTGGAGGCTAGGGCGAGCCACCTATGCTAACTGTTACAAATGGTATGTGGCACAGACAGAATGAGGGCCCTGCGGGGGGGCTCATCCAGCCATGTTATGTCTCCTGGAGGAGGAGCAGAGGTAAGGAGCTCCACACTCGGATACCCCCACCTGGAGTCTTCTCCCCGGGGGGCGATGTTGTCAACACCATTTTCACTGCCTCCACTCATTTTCATCCTCCGCGTGCTCCATCCAGACAGATGTGTGCGTTGTGCGTTAGGGTTGGAATGATGAATTGGTCGAGATTTGCCTTTTAATGAAAATCAGATATCAGGCAGTCGGCGTTGCCCACCGCTGATGTGATGAATGTAGGGATGTGATTTTTACTCAGCAGCTTCATGGGCAGCAGCCTGTAAACCTGGAATGAGAGCTGCCTCACCCTGGCCCAGAGAGCTGGGTAAGCACTTCAAATAAATTCATCAGGATGGATTTCAATGGCTATTTTTACTGCTGCGTGGTTTAAATACTGCTTCAGAGGATTTTACACACTAACAATAAAAATCTAGGGCAAATACTGAATCCTTGCATTATTTATTTATTTAGTTAGTTAGTCAGTTAGTTAGTTAGTTAGTTAGTTAGTTAGCTAGTAATTCATTTTTTTTTTTTTTTTACATTTATTTCATTTTATTTTATTTATTCATTAATTGTGAAAGTTCTGGCATGAACTTACATTTAAAAAGAATGAATATTGGCATACAATATTGGCTATTGTCAGTTTCAATCCAAAAATACCTTGTAATTGCATCAGATAATATGCAGAGACTTTACGTTTTGTTTTTGTTGTTGTTGTTGTTCTGTTTGTTGTCTCTTTCCTTTGTATTAGCCACTCATGTAATATTATCACCATCACCGTTATCATCATTTCTGATATTAACATTGTGTATCATAGACCTGTTGATTAATTTATGCCCTTTTTTCTTTTCCATTTTAACTGTTACTACCTCGTTCTTTTGTTCCCTTCTGTATTATTCCAATTAATATTACCATTATCTCTTTGATCACTGTTTATTTATGGAACAATTTATTTGTGTCTACCCCCACATATTTTCACACTGCTTTGTGTATCTAATGTTGCTTTCAGATGGAATCAGGGAGACGGTAAACAGTGGCTAGCAATACGGCACAGGAATAAACAACAAACGGCGTTACGGAACAGCAGGACAGAAAAAAAAACACCACCAACAATGGGTTGCTATGGTAATGTATTGATTGCAGAAAAAAAAAAATATATATATACTGCACAAAACTGCCTTGTGTTTGTAATTACATTAGAAATAATGGTAATTCATATAGCTATAAAATGACTGTATTACCACGGCCTGCTGCAGTAAATTAAAGGGTTTCTGTGCTCACAGGCGTTCAGATGCTGGTCATATAATTCTGGGTGTTGCTGCACCTGCAATATCACTTCTCATTAGGGATGCATGATATTGGATTTTTTGCCAATGTCCAATATGCTGATATTTTCCAACTTTTTTGGCCAATTGCCGATGCTGATACTGATATATGCACATATTTTTTCCACCTAACTGCAGAGAACGTCAAGTCTCTCCTGTAGTGGAATTAACATACTATGACACCTACTCTTATTGTGAAGGCCTACTGGGAGATGCAGACTTACAATACAGTGCTGTCCAAAATGTACACATTCACTGGGCAAAATAAGAGAACTGTCTCACCTTTGGTTAAGTAAGACATGCCGTGTTTATTCTTATTTAACTTTTTCTTTAAAACTAAATTTTAAGATTCATCCTACTGAAACCGGCTTGGATGATGCTCTGCCTGAGACAATCACAGCCACAGCCAGGACAAATTTGACTCGTTTCACATATAAGCATGTCATATCGGCAGAAATTTTTCTTTCACGCCAATACTGATGTTTCATTTGAAAGTCAATATCAGCCGATACCAACAATGTGCTGATCATGCATCCTTACTTCTTATTGTCCAAATCCGGCGTTTTTTTGTTTTTCTGATGTGCTGTGTAAAATTTGGTTGTAAATTGCATCGCAGAGGACAGCAAAATATTTTAACTTTGGATGGCAGTGCCTTCTCCCAGCATAATCTGCCGGTGTGCCTGTCCTACTCTCATCCACAGTGATGACAGCCAGTTTGCCGTCTGTCATCTCCCTGACTCCATCTGAGTGCAGCGTAAGTAAGAATTCAGCTTTGGTTTAGTATCTGTAAGTCTTCTTAAACTAATTTCTTGACTTTCATTGACCATTAGTATTATTATTATCAGCACTACTGATACCTATATTTCCTCTTCTCCTGTAATGGTACCAGCTTTGAAAAATGGATATTGGTCAAACTGTAGTGTTAATATGGGCGTGTGTGTCAGTGTGTGTGTTTGTACATCTGTACATCTTAATGTATGCTGCTGGGAACTGAGCTCACTCAATCATACACCGATGTTGAAGCACAGAGCAGGAAGCAGCGTTCAATCATCCAACACACACGAAGGTCTACAGAGTGACGCACGCGCAGACAGACACACGTGCTAACCCCTTAAAGAAACTTTTTTCTTTCCTGTGAAGGTTATTAATGACAGCTCTTGCAGTCGGAGGCCATGAGAAGCTTAATAGGTAATGCAGTGATAAGCACATTCTCCTGGGCATCAGAAGACAAATGGCCTCATTAGCTCAGAGTGAAGTAAGGGAGTGTTGTTGAAGCAGGAAACATAATGTATCCTGTTGGCTTACACCGGCATGCAAATGAGTAAACCTTCCAAAAATGAATGGGATATCGAGGTAGCATACAAAATACAGTATGTCATCAACAAACCTAGGGGCAAGCTGTTGGAATTGCTTTGGAGAAATACTATAGAATACAATTAGGCTATTATGAATGTTTGGCAGCGTTTGATGCGCCAGATGTGTGGTCAGTAATTTTGCTACGTTTCAGTTTATTCGGTTCCCACGCCAGAGCTCAGCTTTCAATTTAGCTTTGCTAAATTTAGCTTTGCTAAATTGAAAAAAATGTCACATCACAACAGGGAAATAATTTCTCCCGTTGATTTCATCCTGTTGTTAGTCGATAGAGCACATCACAACACATTGTCTGATGTCGGTCGGTCTTGGATGGAGAGCAGTGATCAACATGAGGCCCAGGGACCGGCAGACAGACAAACAGCCGCATGGGGCTGGGCTCTAACTCAGCACTGATTGATTGGAGTATTGATCTAGAGAAACAGAGCACTGGCATCTAGAGACTTAATCTCTCCATCCTCTCCCTCTCTCTCTCTGACTGAATGAGCAAGTCTTCCATCTCGGCTCAAATGGAAACTAAGCAAATCAAACACTTCAGTTAGGGCTAAATGTTGAAACTGTATGAATCAATTTTAAATATCTGTAACTGTATAACCACTGTCCAATCTAATTTTGTGCAACACAATTCATGTAATCGTATATTGCAATCTTACTTTCCACTAACCAGTATTTTCATGGTTGATTAATCAGTCAATTATTTTTCTGGTTAATCAATCAATGAGTCTTCATAGTGTCAAAAATAATAACAAACGCTCATAAGACATTTCCACAGAGTCTTCAAAATGCTTCCTTAGTCTAATAAGCACTGAAAAGAAATTGGAGGTATTAAATTTGATATAAACGCAGAAAAACAAGCAAATCTTTGCATTTCGGTGATCTTTTAGTGATGATTCAGTCATCAAATGTGGACATTTTTACTCGATAAACAACTAATCGATTAGAAACTGATGAGGATCAGCACATCTGCAATATGAAAACATTTAGGGCTCTAGTTTCGCAGACCTGGCGAGGCGCTGCGCCAACTGGGTGTGTCCAAGTGGATTTTGCAAGTTTGGCACGCCGTGCGCCTTGGCGCATCTACTGCGCCGTTCCTCCTACCGGCGCAAGGGAGGAGAGAAGGCGTGGTGTGGGTTTGACACAGCCGATTCACTTTAAACCAATCAAATGAGCCCCTGTCCTCGCCTTTAAAATGCGCTGCGCGAAGGCGTAGTGGTAGTCTACACATTTGACATGGACGAAGAGAGCAGCCGCATCACACACTCAGAACAGTGAGGCCAGTCTTGGATGCTGCAATGTTGCTGGAGCTACCTGCCATCCATCTGTCCACCCATCCATCCATCCATGCATCTATCCTTAAATTTGTCTTCCTGAGTCCCCTGTCTTTCCATTACCTACCTGCCTCGCATCTCTTTTTTTCCAGCTCTGTCACCGTCTGTTAAAGTTATTGATTTTTACGAGCAAATATAAATTTTACTGTGAAGCCCCCATTTTTAATGAATGTTTTTACCTCAAAGGATAATCCTCGCCATATTCATATAAACAGCCTACATGTTTGTTTTGCAACTTTCGACTCCATCACTTACTGATGCAACAACACACTAGAGATTAAAACAAAATCCGGTTCATGAAAGCTTTTCGCTGTTCTAAACGCCCAGTGTCTGGCAAGGAACCGATGCATTTTACATTTTCTATATGTGTGGAATCAGGGTTTCCGTTAGAAAAAATTGGCACAGGACAACGTGACCGGCAGGTTTTCAATTTACCGGACAAATGTTTGAAATTCCGGTCAAATATTATCTGAATTTACTGAGCTTAAAATTATATGCAGGCTACATAAGAATGATATCAAGACATGTCAATTTATAGCGTAATCTTTTTATTGAAAAGCAGGCTGTATCAAATAAAATTAGTGCCGTCAATTGACTCACCTGCGTAACGTCTAAAATAAATAAATAAATATTGCACAAGCCTGTGCTCTTTTAACATGAACGTTGCATACAGTTGCAAACAATTGCAAACAATTGCAACTACAATTTGCAAACAAAAAAACGGGCTCATATCATTTTAATAACGCGGCGTGCTGCCAACTTGAAATCAAATAGATGCAATAAAAACTTAATTCATCAGCTGAATTAAAATCAAAAGTCTCAAGTGTCTCTCCGCAACTTGCAATGCGCATCAGTCTTGTGACCTTGTTCTCCCCCGGGCGACTTCGCTGCTGTTTTGATCCGGTTCTGCAGAAAAAACCCTCTCTCTCCCTCTGGTACACCGGAGACAGGGATCACGCAGTCTTTTTTTTTTTTTTTTAAATTATAAATAAAATTACGTGGAAAGTGACTGTTTTAATAAAATTGTGAATATTTTCACCGGACATTTAAAAATTACCGGACTTTGGCAGATTTTACCAGTCATAGTCTGGTGATTACCGGATAACGAAAACCCAGAGTGGAATATTTAAATATATATGGAAGGAAAACTGTGTAGTTAACAGGAGCAGCGCCAGAAACCATGACTGGAAAAAAGACATCACTGTATGGGACACATTGTTTGACTGACAGGTGATCAGGTTGGGTTTCCATTACGCTGCCAAACGGTGCCAATCTCCTTTGATCTGACATCAGTTGTGACGGCACAGTCGATATGGAGATACGTTTATGTGCTGACTGAGATTATAGCATTGAATAGTGGTTTCTGTGGGTATTTATTGCATTGTTAATGTGCCTGACATTCTGGAAACCTGCCTGTGAGGTTTTGGTGACGTGTGCGCACTGCACGCCTGTCAGCCAAACTTCCACTGCGCCAGCCACGCTGCGCCTTGCGCCGAAAGTAGACGTGGTTTCAGGAGGCGAGCTTTTGGCGCACCTCGGCGAAGCCTTTTGGCACGAAACTGTCACTGCGCCAAGCTGAATCTGTCGACACCTCCCCCTGCTGCGCCGCCACTCCCATCTCGGCGCAGATCCGTCTGCGAAACTTGGAAACCGTTCGCCTCGCGCGTTGCGCCTGTCGAAACTAGCTCTGCGCGGGGTGCGCCTCACTGCGCCACCCTGCGCTGCGCCGGGAAACTAGAGCCCTTAGTGTGGCCACTGCAGTTGAAAACAAAATAACAAAATGTATTATTGTGCTTTTGGCTTCTCATATGAACAGGTGCCAAAAGCACAACAACAAATGTTGTTCCTCAAAATGGCATAAGTAATAATCCTAATTAATAATAATAATAAATCACAATGTTTAACACAAAAAATCATCTTTATGCGGCCCTTATCCTAATCTTCCAGGGTACCGCAGTTACATTAAGGACGTCAGTGCAGTTCAGTGCCCAGCATTTCGCGTGACCTTGCATACTGACTGATCAGAGGCACAGAACTGTACTAATTATAGCTCTTAGCCTGCTAAAAGACACATTTTCCCTCTCAGCCGGGTCACATTGACAGAAACACCTCCTGACCCATATGTCTTGGCTTTGCTCAGATAGGCGAATCCCCGAGAGATTTGGCCTCAATGCCTGCAGCATGACACACCAATATCAGACAAAGGTACAGGTGGTGTGTGAGTGGGCGAAAACACACACAACTCCACCGAGCCACATCGACATTCAGGACAAGCTTTGATTTATCAAGCTCCTTTCAAGCTTCGCTGCACATTTCTTATTTATGCTCATGTGACACTCCCCTTCCTTTCGCTCCGCATGCTCATATGGTACATGCATGGGGGTAGACAAACACACACACACGCACACACACACACACACACACACACACACACACACACACATATATAAATATATCTACACAGTCAATTCAGAATTCACTATCAACCATCCCTGAGATAACACATGCATAGCTGTTTGCCTGAGAAGCGTGTCATCACTCTGCAACGCTGCACAAACATATACAGTACAAACACACACACACACACACACAAATATGCGTATATATATATATATATATATATATATACACACACACACACACACACATACTTCCCCTTCACCACATGATGCCTACTCCATGTGTTTGACCTTCTGCCGCGTTGTATATTTCTGTACATGTCAGTTTGAGGTGAAACAAAATATGGCCGGTATACAAAGCAGTACACATCACGATTTTCATCCTACATTCTGGCAGCTTCAGTTCTACATAATGAACCATAACTGAAAATACAGGATAGGGCAAAAAAGCTACCTCTTCATTATGGGCTTCCATTTATGCCGAAATCATACTCTTGCTTATGGCTTTGTGCTGTTGTGTACTGTTACTCTAACTTTGTCCTTGTAAATTGTCTTTCTGATTGTCTATGTCTACGGTCATTACCGTTTCTTCACTGTTGTCTCAGGTGGGTGATAGATCATTACTTTTTATTTTTTGAAATTTTCCCATTGCTCTTATTCGTTGTTCAACATGCACTGTGCATCGGTTTGCATCCATGGACTTGGTTTTGGTCTGCATCTAACAGCTATTCAAAGGGAGCCTTTTGTAAGTAATGGAGATAACCTGAAAAAACAATTTACAAAGACAAAGATACAGTAACACTGTCATATACAACAGCACTGTACCATATGCAACAGCATAATTGTGGCACAAATCGAACCCTGTCCAGCATAGAGTTAAAACATATGTACTGGTCAGTCAAGATCCAAAATTAATGTGTTCAAGGCAGAGATGGAGAAGCTGCGTAGTCTATGACAGGTCCTGGGATACAGCAAAGCATTTAGCCTGGTGGAGATTATATGGGACAAACAGCCTTGAGAAACTATGGTGAGTTCACTGTACATGAATGGGATGATGGATCAAACTGATCCTCATGACATCACAGCAGCACACAGCCAAGGGGAGAGACTAAGCTTTGTTACTCACACAGATGAGGACAGAAACACAAATGTGATTCATATAGTGTAAGGCACTATCTATTGTGTGCTGCACTATGTTCCCTTATAGCCTATTCTACACTATATCTCAAAGACAGCATCACTGATGCAACCTCACTGTAATGTCATCCTATCCCAAGTAATTACGACTTTTGGTGAAGAAGTCTAACCTAGATAATTTTCCTGCAAGAATGGCTGTGCCTTTGAAAACACTAGCAAGCTGTGATGAAGAGCCAAGTAATTGCTTAGCATTTCATTGAGAAACCTGCACCTGGAACGAAATACAGCATTTTGGCAGAGAAATCTTATTACAGGGGATAGCTGTGGCAACAAGGCTGGTTTTGACAGCAGGAGTTTGCAGCAATCTGCCCTTACTGCTGTTTCCAAATCCCTGGCAAGGGTCACAGGATGCGCAGTTTTCCACAGCTGGAGCTGGCAAACGCTCTGCCAAATCCTGCTTTCGTTATGAAAGAGCAGGAAAAAAAGAGAACTTCCTAATGCAGTTAAGCCTGTTGGATTGATGGATGGGCCTCTGGTGCTAGGAAAAAAAGTTAAAGGCTTAAATCTTATGGTATGACAAGTTCACACCCAAAAAGAAAACTCTTCCCATAGATGACCAATGATGAGATCTTTGAGGATTCCATACAGCTTAGTTCAACTCAGATTTTTCGCCACAATTTGGTAAAAAAAAAAAAAAAAAAAAATATGAGAGCTTGGCCCAGGGACCATGATAAATGTGCTTTGTCAAATGAATGCAATAAAGCACACATCTACAGCCACTAACCTTCCAACTGAAGTGCCATCCAAATGAAAAGAGACAAGCTGGTTGGTGCAGGCTGACACCTGCCCCACAGTGTTTGGAGAAGAGTCTCTCTGGTCCCAAAAAGAAAGAGGCACACACAGTTTCAGGACAGGTTCCTCAGCCAAACAGCTGACACCTTCCCTCCTGCTCTTCCCTCCAGAGCCTCTTCTCCATGCATCAGTGGAGCTGGGTCCAAATCAACACAGCATCCAGATGCTCCTTCCTCTTGGCCTGATACACCACGGCCTGCAGGGTGGAGTCCAAACTAACCTCCTGCTGAATGTAACACAGATACACTGCAAAGAGATGCACCCCACTGGTTTGTCATGAAGTGAGTGCTGTTGAATCTTGAGGTCTTCTTAGTGTGTTTGAAGTTCTTAGTGAAGTTTGAAGAGGTTTATCAAAGGTTTCCCTCAGAGATCTGTAAAGTATTTATCTGAATCACCAGATTCATACAAATAAGTTTTATTTCTCAGCTAAAGTTAACTGTGCAAACATGATCTTTCTCAGCAGTATCATGCTTGACATTCAGATAGTTGACACACATTAAGACCTGTCTTCTACCATCATCAGCCACTCCAACACAATAAGCTGGGGATCAGTGTGTTGCTTAAGGTAGCTTAGTAGTATTTAGTAAAGGGAGAGGAGAGCTTTTCATATCAGTTTCCCCATCCATATTTTCTCATCCAGCACTGGAGTCAAAACAGCAAACTTTTGGTCACAGGACCATTTCTCTAAACTGCAGGCTAGCCCTGAACAATACAGCAAAAAAAGTCATATTGCGATTAATTTCATAAATATTTTGATTATGATATGATTCACGATTTTAGAAGGAATGACAACTTTGGATTATAATTATTTAGTTTCAATTAAAAGCCATTAAAATGACTGTAATGTGATTTTTGCTGGGGTTTTGCTGGGATCTGTAAGAAACATGTTTTCATACATCTGGAGGATACAATTTGTAGGCCAGGGTATCTCTGTAGCATCAAAATTATTTACATATATGTTTTGACACATATTTTACTTTCATTTAAAAAAAAAAATTGCACCTCCTGCAATTTTGCACTTTGGCCATATTGCGATTTCAATAATTTATTGATTAACTGTTCAGCCATACAGCAGGTTACAAGTGTCCTGACATTTTATTATCAGCTTCAAAGGTTTAAGGCATTGTCCACCAAATAGGGTTGAGCATTATGGTTGAAATAAATCTGACGATATTCATAAGGATTGTTTTGGTGACATTAGTATATATCATGATATGACATGCATGCAAAATTGCATGTAAAATGAATATCCATCCCACTGAATCAAACAGTAATGGTTAGGCAAGATGTCAAACAAACCCATTCAAATCTTCCTTGAAATGTTTGATTCCTATTTTTCTGGTTTTTGAATAAAAAATTTCCTTGGTATCATGTAATCATCGGTTGAGACAGCAGGATTGTGTGATACAAAATGCAAAACCCTTTCTTTTCTTTTTTGCATTAACTGTATTTATTGGTGTTAGACTACTATCAGCACAGAAAATTGCCTCTGGGTATATTAAAGATTTACTCTATTCTCTAAATCGCCAAATGATCACAATAAGATTCTCCTGACAAATAACAAATAATACTGTAATATTGAATTATGGCCCAGCTCTAATACCAAGATGAGCTTTCACTGAATAAAAAGAAGGCGAAGACTAACTGAAATATCTGAGATAGCAGAAAAGAAACTGTTAGTTTCCAGGTTGTTTGGCGACACAGGTTGTTTATGCTTTACTTGTATGATAAAAGAAGTAGAGATGTCTTTCATGTTCCATAGTGCAGCCTTATTAGTCAAGACCTCAGTGGGAAGATGAAGGGCAGGAGGAGAAAACTCTGTAATGCCAGTTGAAGGATCAGGGCAGAGGAGTTTTCACGGCCTCATAGGAGATCTCCAGGGAGAATATCAGCTCTGCATGTTTACAGTTAAACACACTCCAAGTTGACTGGTTAATTAAGCTCACTGACAAACACAAGCCCATGTAAACACACATACGCACGTACGCACACACCAACAGTATTATCTCAGCCCTGTTTCTTTATATACGACTGACTACAGCACACAGACATCACACCCGCTTCACAGTTAACAAATAACATCAAAACTATGACTACGCCATAGCACACACGCTCACACACGCGCACCCATTTATCTCCATTCACTGCGAGCCAGCTTTAGATGGCACTGGTACAAAGAGATGAAATGGCCTTTAACCCTCTTTTCCTGCAAAGCGAGAGCAAGCATGACTCAGAAATCAGAGTCTGCGCTGTCGAGCGATCAGATGAATGGAGATTAGAGAGGAGAATCCCAAAGCACTTCCCCCCCCCTTTCATCTGAACAATCTTCTCTCAGCTTCTACACAGCGAAGCACAGGAGACTCAGGCTCCCTCGTCTTAATGATCATTATCTCTCCGTCAAAAGTAATTATAACACCAGGACCAAATATCATCACTCACCACTGAGACCTGATTGACACAAAGCAGAAGCACTGCAACAATGATAGACCTGATGGGGATAGCAGTCTGAGGTGAGTTGGCTATGGGGAACAGTAAGAACAGGGAGCTGTGAAACTGAAGGGCCATAAAGAAAACTGAGGGTAGCAAAAAAAAAAAAAAAAAAAATCACTGCCTTTGCTGATTATCTTTTGTTCAGATAGCTGGCAATCCACTTAGGGAGTATGTCAAAAAGAGTGCACCCAAAATTCACACAAAGGATATTTTACCCTTACTTCCACTGCAATCTATTGACTCATATAGTTCATGTGTGATTTGGCGAGGTTTCCAGTCTGCCATGATCTTCTCTGGATTTTGAAAGCCCAATATAACAAAAGCAAACTGTGAATCCATTCACCCCAGTTAGGGCGTATGAATACACAGTGACATGCAATGTGCAGAAGAAGCTGGTTTCCATAATTGGCATGGGAGGAAACCAAATTATTGCCCTAGCACATGTAAACTGGGATGAGTAATCAATGTGGCACTGATTTCAAGGTTTAAGTTTTTATTTGTCAATTGCACAGACTAACATCAGGTCAGACCAGGCATTGAAATTCTTAGGACAAGCTGCATCAATACTTAATGAACATCAAAACAAATAAATACATAAAAAGTAGTTTAAAAAAAGATCATTTAGTATGTAAAAGCAGATAATTTAATTTAGAAAAAGGATGCAAGTGCAAAAGTGGCTATATTGCATAAGAATATTCATAGTATTACACACATTTGCAGCCTTAACCTGGTTATTCATAGTGATCTTGTGGCTTGGGTGCATGCAAACATACAAATTGTTAGTGTTCTTCAGCAAGAAATAGCTGCCAACAGAAGTCTTCGGCCTCGAGGGCTGCGAATTATGTCGGGTATGCGTGTCATTGTTTTTGGAAAGAGCTCTCGCTGTTGAGTTTTTCACATGTAAATTAAACAGATGGTTTGTGCTCCAACAACAAATACCCATCCAGCCCTATGGTATAGTCGGTGCAAGGAGACAGGGGAGACTGCAGCAGACTGGAAACGTCACCCAAGCACAGAAAAATAATCAGGATGGATAGATTGCAAAAGGGGTGAGTGGGAAAGTTTTTTTTTTTTTTTTTTTTTTTCCATTTTGGGTGAACTGTTGCTTTACTAACGAGGCGACTTGGAGGCTGCTCTGCATTCTTTGCTCTACATTTTCCTTTTTTCTTACACAGCAAAAGAAACAAAGCTTGTCTTGAAAGCAAAAACAACACAGTCAAATTAACATAGGTTATAAAAGGTTTGAGAAACTCTTATGTCTATCCTTGTTACATTCAAGCAGTCTTACATTATGCATATTGAGTTCACAGCAAGCCTAGATTTTTTTAAAAAGTCTAAGAGCATTCGTTGCCACTCTAAGTCACATACAGCCCAGTGCATTAGGAGAGCATACAGTGCAGTCCCTATTGTATATGGAAATGTGTGCCACACTGGATTATAGTGTCTGTCTACTCACTGAGCTACTGTAATGGGAAATGGGAGATTAGCCTTTTACCCTGCATAGAGAATGAGCCACAGTTCTCTCTTTCTCTTGTGCTCTCCTGGAAAAACCTTCCTCCAGTATCGCTGTCAGAAGCACAATACCAGCTGCAGACCAAATTTTCAGAAGAGACCCTCACTGGGCTGAAGACTAAGACAAGTCAAATTACTGTGACAAGGAACTGAGAGTGGGATTGTACATTTCCCGCTGCAGACGAGAATTACCATAACTGTAATACTGCCCGAGGTCAAATTTGATGTTCCAGAAAATCTGCCCCTAGCAACAAGGCAGCGTAATTAAGACACATTCAGTTTTCAGTGCCAGCTGCTGTTTGCCTTTGAACATGAGCAGACACTTACATGCAAACACAACACACACACTAACCCACTTTCGTGCATGTGTTAGCACAGTTTCTCTATCTCTCTCTCTTAAAAAAAAAAAAAAAAATCGACCCTCTATCTTACTATGGCCCTTTGTTTCCAGTTCCTTTCTCTCTTACTTTCTGGCAAAAATAACTCGAGTCAGACAAAGGGAACAAAGTCAAAGACAGGTATTAATGAACCCTGTGAGCCCAAAAGCGTAGCGTGGCTGCTGTGAGGGGACCAACCAGAGAGGCAGGCAATCTCCCGCTAGACGGTCACAATGCAACGATAAGCAGCAGCTGTAGACACAGCAGATAAGTTGCAGTTATTTAACACTTTATATTACAGCTTTATATTAACAGATCAGCCTTGGAGCCGGCGATCCAAGGGTCACAAGGGGGTGTGAGGTCTGGGTATTCTCAAAGCCGTGGCCATGAATAGAGAATGACTGGTGACTGTGAATACTTCATCTCAATTATTAACGATAAAATACCGCCGCCTTCCATCACTGTCAAAACATAAAGACGCCTGTCTTGACAATGAACCCTTCCTTTCCAAGCACAGTGTAGGGTTGTGTGTCTGCTGCGTGTGTGTGTGTGTGTGTGTGTGTGTGTGCAAATTCTGAAAGATGAATTTTGGGGTTTCTTTCATGAATGTAAATGTGAGCTGGTTCCATTAAAAGCATAGCACGTGTTGCACATCAAAGACAAGGCATCTTGACTGACCTCACTTGAACTAACAAGAGACAGAAGAGGACTGATTCATTTGCCGTTTTCATAAACATTCACTCGATACTTAATGGTCGTAATAGGAATAATAGAGCAGTGCTTGTCAAGCTAATGGAGAACACAATAAACAACACAAAGCTAATTTTGCAAGGCACTGGGTTGACTGATCAAGAGAGCCTGTTTTTTGGTACAAATAACAGAATTTAATATTTCATTCAGCCAATGCAGCGTTCCAGAAAATTAAGAATGCTTTAGTAAACATAATACATGGCTTTCATGTTGTGGAGATTCATAAGGACACATAAATCTTTTCCCACTTTTAGATCCTGACTCAAAACCTCAAATGAGGGAGCATGCACTGCAGGATAGAAGATGAAGGGGTTTTTTTTAGGTATTTTAGGTATTTTAAGGTCACTTGAACTCATTTTTGGCATTTATGGGTCAATTTCAACAAACGCTTGCATAACAACAACACAGCCTCACATGTCAATATCAGTATAACCATTTCCATTCCATTTATATCCTTCTCAACGTGTTTTTGCACCTGTTATGCTAAATTTAGGGGCACTTAAATGAATTTTCTAGGGCATTTTCAGCCAAAGTTTCTATTTCTACTCTGTTATAATATATGTAGTGTCGGGATTCAAAGTAGGCCGTGGCACTGTTCATGAAGTTGAGGTTTTCTGCTGCGTGGATGCCGATAAGTGACAAAACGCTGTACACCACTAGCAGAAAGAATCAGGGATCCCAACATGTGAGTCTGGCTCAGGAGTTTCCTGACTGTTCTCATGTCAAGAAAATTAAGTTTTTATATGGAAATATTACATGACAGGCCTGACAAGGTAGTTGAGGACAGAACTAATTTCCTTCGTAGTGTTCTCTATTTTTGATCATAAAAGCCTTTTTGTGACATTTGTTATAACTTGGTGTGACAGGGATGCCTGGATCTGCAGCTGTGAAAAGGACCACTGATTTAGATGACTTTCAGGGATGACATGAAAGGATTTTTGTGAGCGCTATACTGTACGTCAGCATTAGAGAGAGCAAACACCAACGACATGCACCACAACACCAGAAACCTTGTGTGGAAAAACACCGGCCCATGGCGGTTCATTAACTATGATACAAACCATCTACTTTGGGTGATTCTACTCTTGTGTGCATTCAACACCATCTGCCCAAAGGCAACAGAGATTTACCTTCCCTTACGACTTTATTATAGTCTTGTTAAATGGACTAGCTTTAGTGGGTACTATGGAGGCTAAGTGAGTGATTATTTTGTGTATTTAATTGCTGACGCCTTCTTTTTTGCTTGATTCTACTAAGTCAGTTTCCAGTGAATGTGCTTTGTTACTACAAAAGAGCAATAAAGGAAACCTGACTTGCGACTAATAGAAAAACACAGAGAATGCACTGCACTGGAAGTAGAGCAGGAAATCTACGCGTATGCCAGGTGTTCCCAGCGGTGTGACTGTCTGATAGGACGAGCAGATGTTCTGCAGTGAGCCAGACCCTCCCATAAAGATGCTCTGCTTGTCTTCATTCAAACCAAAAAAGGGGGGCAATGGCTTTAACTCTGCATGCAGACTAGAGTCACAGTTCCAAAACTTGTTTCATCCGTCTTGTTGTCTCGCTTTGCGTGTCCCTGTTTCTGTGTCAGTCTTCTCTGTAGCGTGTATAAATAGCCTTTCACTGTACATGCACACTGACCCCTGGTGCATAGGGATTACGTGCAGTGCAGCAGAAGACATAAAGCACATCCTCAACTCTGACCTTCCTGAAGGAGAGGCTGCAGGTGATTTCGCTCTTTTGTAATGTCCTGCCAGTGTCATCTTGTCCCCACCACATCTGATCTGCATCACAACAATAACGCTGCAAAACAACCACTCTAAAATCAATGACACTGCAGCAGACTTCATCCCGGCTCCCACTCCCCGACCAGCTTAACAAGAACACCCTCCTTGGCTCGCCTCTACTGTCACCACCGCCTCCTCTTTTCCTTCCTCCTATTTTCTCATTCCCTTGCTCTCCTTCTTCTTTCTCTTGTGATCAGTGTCAGCGGTGTGGGGCCACATTTCGTCTGAGAATATTCTGTAGGAGGGGCACATGAAATAATGCGATCGATGAAACCAGCCCACACTTCACCCTGTGTGTGTGTGTGTGTGTATGTGTGTGTAAGATCTAGTGAGTCTGTGCACACTGCAAGCAATTACATGAGTGCTTTTTGTGTGTCACACCAGTGTGCATGCCTGTATACACTCATATATATAGTGTGTATTTGTGAGTGTGTGCATGTGTGTGTGTGTGTGTGTGTGTGTGTGTATGCGCACATACATATTTGTGTGTGCACATCAGTGGCCAATGGCTTCGCTTTTAAAACATATCTACCTCTAGGCAGGGCTTAGCAGCTGAGCTTTGATCACAATATGCCTCCCTAAAAGCACATGGAGGTCAGGCACAACTCAGATAAACCATTTGCCAGCCAACATTTACAACAACTGTGTGCTCTATCAGCATTATATTCCCTACCACGTTTAATAAAACTACTACTACATTATGGTACAGCTTGGGCATTAGAAAAACTAGGCTACTAGGATAGTCTTGCGTAAGCGTTTAAATATAAGCTTTCTAAGTTAAAACATGGGTAGCCAGCCATTTCTGGCATAAGATTGTCATTTTCTTTGCCTAGATTGGAAGAAATTTACATGAAATTGCTAGTATGTGGTAGTAATAAACAGAATTATGGGATGAATATTCAGTTCTGTCTTTTTAACATGAATTGGTAAAAGGATTTTTGCACATTTGTATTCTAAAATAATAATAAAACATGCAGGTTCGGAAGACCTCCAAACACAGATGAAAACCTTTTTTCCTTAATTTGTCAACATTGCATGGTATGAATGAGTGCTTTCAAAGTAATCTAAAAATCAGTGATGGATATTCCTTTTTAAAATCTATATTTTGGAAGTGTGACAGTTTCTTGCCAATCAATGAGTTTAGTTGACTTAAGAAAAAAAAAAAAAAAAAACTAAACGAGAGATTGCACTTTGATATAAATTAGGTCTGCAGAGGATTGCAAGAAAAAGAACTGGCTCTGCAGAAAGTCTCCTCTCACACCCATTAACATTTTAACCCCAATTTCTGTCACAACTGGAAAGTGCTCTGTTTTACTCCAGCAGTCAAAAAGCAGCACTTTTGTTCTCTGGGGATCTTCACTGAGCAGAGTGTGAAGCATCATGAGTCTGTGGCGTAAATCATTGTTGAATATTATGGAACATTGTTCAAATTAATTGGCAGACTTGTTTTGCTGGAGCAGGCTGTGGGATGGAAAAGCATTTTGTTGGGATTGAAGCTTTGTCAGACACTTTTAGTACTGGGTTAATTAATTTATTTTGAAGTGGGACATTACGTGAGAATATTAGGCCTACACAAACTCGCTAATTGGCATCATTGTCCGGGTAGTACAATGTTTGACACTCTCAAAAGCATAAAGCCAAAACAAACTCCCACATGTCTGAGGTTTATTTTAGTTCCCAAATTCTGCATTTTTAGAGAAAAACAGTAACACGGGCTGTCTGGTTTGTTTCGCAAATCATCCTTTAGTTGGCAGGGGAAGTTCATCCTTGTTTACACCTAAAATGCCAACAAACCTTCAAAAAAATGTTTTTGCCTTCACAAATTTGACTCATTCAGTGCTCCACCATGGACACCAGCTAAGCCCATGAAAATAGCTATTATATAGAGTTTCTCTGCAAACGACGGTGATTAATAGACAAGATTTATCTGTTTGCAGCCGCACAGAACTGAGCATAACTGCATGACTGCTGACCTTGAAAAAATCTATTTTTATTTTTATTGTTTTATTTTCAAAATGATCCTTGAATAGGCAGCATGTTGCAAGCAACTGGTAATTCAAGGACAACAGCCCTGCATTGCCCAGTTCAGCTATAACATACTGTGATGTAACTGTGATTTGATCACATGAAACTTGAATTATAGAGGTCACTTCCAACACATGGCTTCTTTTTTTTGGCATGGGCGTGCTGTAACCTTTTCATTTCAACACAATATTCACACCTAACCAAAGCTGGCTATTATTCTTGGTCTCTTTACACCTCCATGACCTTTTAAAAGGATTTGACTGGCCACATGTCCTCCCTGACCTGCCTCTGATGTCCGGGGCCGGGACCGGCCACTGGGAGAACAGGGAGACCGCCCGCTGACCTGCCTGTTTGGTTTGGCACGCTGTCATGATCGCTGGCCAGTGATTATAAAGCCAAATGGAATATAAAATTATTCCAAAACACAGCAACATGGAGCAGCCAATCAGCTGATCTTTATGCAGCCCTCCTCCCTGCTGCCTCCCACCTTGCGGTTTCACCCTCTGCTTTTTAGGAAACACAACTGGCCACAAAGCATCAGCAAATAATGCACAGCCAATTGCCAGACACCACTTGTTTGTTTTGCTTCCTTCATCAGTCTGCACCGTGCTGCACATACTGGCTGACAACATGCAGCGTATTAAGTCCGTGTGAGAGATGGACAGTCACAGTCATAAAGAGAAACAGAGGAGCAGAGAGGGAGAGGATCAAGGAGAAACGCCCTTGAACAGAATGTGGCAAAATGCTGTAAAACTATGTAGTATGGAGTGCTGTTGTGTTTGTGTGTGTGTGTGTGTGTGTGTGTGTGTGTGTGTGTGTGTGTGTGCAATCTGGAAGAAAATGAGACAATTAGGCATGTGCATCTCCGTAATGGCAGAACTTTTGTCATTTCTAGGTCGATTGTTTGCAATGGACAATTGGAATTAAAGGAAAGTTTATAGCCAGTAAACAATAATACAGACTATTCAGTGGTGTGTGTGTGTGTGTGTGTGTGTGTGTGTGTGTGTGTGTGTGTGTGTGTGTGTGTGTGTGTGTGTGTGTGTGTGTGTGTGTGTGTGTGTGTGCGCAAGGTGGCAGGGGTTAGAGGAAGACTCCCTGCCTGAATTATTGTCCCGGTCCATCCCTTCTGATGTGCAATGATAGAAGTGACATACGCAAAAGGAATGATTTCAAGGTGTTTTCAGCCAGAACACAAAGCTTTTATCATTCTGGTGGTGGTACTGCATGAGTTCCTCTCTAGCTGGGCAAGGGAAGTGTGACAGTCACACTCCTAAAGTTACTGCCAGCAGAATTTGAAACTTTGAGTCCCCAAGGGAGGGTTGGGCAATACATTGATATGTCGATATTGTGATATAAGACTCATATCAGACTATAAGACTGGGATGTAACACTGGCATTCAGGATTGGCATGACTGTTGTTTGAACTTCCTTATTAGATCGTTTTAGCTGTTCTGTTATTTCCCTATACCTTGGCTGGTCATCATAACAACATTATTAATCAGTGTTTATCAAAAATCTTAATGTTAAGATGTTTTTTGAAAGCACCAATACTCATCTCTATAATATTGTCACAATACCATATTGAAGCATTTGGGCAAACATGTCATTATATTGGATTTTGTCAAATCGTCCAGCCCAACCCTGAAGCCGGTTCATATTAGAGCTCCAGCAGATACGGTTGTTGCTCCTCATTTTTATGCTTCATCTGGTCAAGCTCACACTCTGTACCATTCTTGATGACAGCAACAGCAAGCATTGCCTGATCCTCCTGGAGACAAGCCGTGACAACCAAAGCTGACTCTAGTTACTATACAAATGAGCCTGTGTATAGTGTGTGTGTGTGTGTGTGTGCACTTGTGTATAGTGTGTTAACCAATAGTTGATATGCAGCGAGGAGTGAATCCTGCTCCTTGTGCATACACACAAATTATCTAAATCTTCTAAATATGTGTCTGTGTGTGTGTGGTTGTGCACGCGCGGTTACAAAACATGAGCAGCTCCAGTTAATAACTACCTATCGACCATACTCATGTGACTGAAGCCTTAATGAAAGTATTTTTCAACAGCTGTTGCAAAAAGACCTTGTACTTGTCTGTGTATTTGTTAATAAAGAACAATACTTCTGACTGACGTCCCTCCTTTGTGCTATGAGTCAGTCCTGCATGTTTTGCACCAAACCCTAGACACATAGGGTGAAAACAGAGCAAGAATCACACAGAATACAATATGATGGCCTCATTTTTCTACAGCCATTATAGCACGCCATCAAAATTAAACTGAGCATGATATATTGAGGTTAATAATGTACACACAGGGGTTTGAATTCAGGCAGGCTTCAGAAGTCCCCCTGCCTCACAACAAGACTGAGGGTTTTGCCTGCTGAGTGTCATTACAACATGCTGCTGACGCTGTCTAATGACTTCAGAGTGGCATTATGCGCTTTGTAAGTTTGTGGCAAGTGTGAATACTCATCCACAAAGAGATGAGTCACATTTTGGAAATGGAACAACAGAACAAAAACACGGCCAATCATAACATCACCGGGTTGTCAGCAAAGATTCACAAGCATGCCAGTTGAGTCAGAGGAAAGTGGCATTTTTTTACAGAAGGGCACAAACTGAGTCAGAAGTTGTAAAGGGCCATAGTTCTTGCAATGTGTGCAAACATTCCCCCCTTGTGGGCCTGTTTTTCTGACAGCGATTCTGGCTGACAGGAGCTGTCTGCCTGGATGCCTGTGGCCCCGTAGCCTGGGTTCACAGAGCAGGCAGCCTCTCATCCCCACCACAGCTCAAACATCTAGCATGTGTCTTATTGATTTTAAGGTGAACCTGGGCTCATTTCACTGCCACATCTGAGCTGATTCGACAAGAAACGGAGACGTCTAAAGCAGCAGCGCCGTAACTGTGACACCTTTCGTGAAAAACGGAACGGTGGGGTTTCGGAACCAATTCATTTCTCAACTCGTTAAAAGGGAAAATCCTCCTTCACGGCCTCGCCAGCCATGTACACAGGCTGCGAGCGTGGAAAATTCAGACAACAAGACCTAATTTGGATCAGATCCTGCACATGCTCTAGCAATCAGCATGAGTTGGGCATAATGGGATGAATCTCTCCCAAGTGCAGCAAACTGCTTTGTGGCCACAACCGCAATTTGGTACTTGTCATTTGTGCAGGGCCTCAAAGCACCCTGCTGTACCACTGAGGGGATAAATTCTGCAGCACTTAGGAAAATGATAGCAATCTCAGGAATAAATCTGCCTCTAAATATCCGAGGAGGGAACACTGTGGAGGAGCCTTCCTTTGACAACTGGCATGAGGCGTGACACAAACTTTGCAGGACTTGAAACACAGGTGCAATAACATGTAAGTGGATTTTAATGGAATATAAGTTTAATACCAGAAAACAGTGTTGAAAAAACACACAGGAGAGATCATTTTTTAATTAAAAAAAAAAAAAGTCTAGCCCAGACTGCAATAATTTACACTAAACGTCTCAACACTTGAACTTAACTAAAATAGCACATAGCATCATGGGGCAATAAACGGCATTAAGACTGTCCCCAAAGGAATACTTCATTTTTTTTTTTCTTTGAAATGAATAGCATCTTCTTTTCAAGGCTACATAAAAGCAAGTGGTGCAAACAAATGCTTTCCTTTAGGTGTTGAGCAGTGAAGCAGTATCACGTGAGTCGGATGTGGATGAGTAGGTGGAGGGTCGGGCATGAGTCTGTGGCTGAGTGATGTTTTCTACCCCCGCATTAATCCTCTCTCTCTGTCTCTCTGTCACTGTGCATGTGTGTGTGTGTGTGTGTGTGTGTGTGTGTGTGTGTGTGTGTCTCTGTCTCTCTCTCTCTCTCTCTCTCTCTCTCTCTCTCTCTCTCTCTCTCACTCTCTCTCTCTCTCTCTCTCTCTCTCTCAGTATTCAGTAATCTTCATGTAGCGTCGCACTCTAATCTGAGATAATAGCTGAATTGGAGCTGCAGACTTCTTAATGATCACATTAGGGGAGCTGGCTTTGAGAGACACAGACACGGGGCAGTAGGCCAGTAGGGCCAGCAACAAACACAAACATGCTAGCATGCACACATACCACACACACACTCAGGGATGGGGAAGACTGGGTATGGGCTGGATGAAAGCTATGACTCCTGGGAATTTTCCACATCTGATACCAGCGAATGTGCAGAGAAAGTTTGGGTGTTCTGGAAGAAAATGCCCCCCAACCACAGTCTAGTTCACTGGTTTTCAGAGTCTGGCAGGGACCTCCAGGGGTCCCTGAGGGCCTTACAGAGGGTGCTCAGCAAAGTGAGGCATATTTCACTGCAATTTAATTCATTAGA
This sequence comes from Myripristis murdjan, assembly GCF_902150065.1. NCBI lineage: Eukaryota > Metazoa > Chordata > Actinopteri > Holocentriformes > Holocentridae > Myripristis > Myripristis murdjan. The sequence goes on from NC_043996.1 coordinate 12,880,198, forward strand.
AATGATCACAATGTAGAAACTTATCATTAACGTTCTCTGTCAGTTTTCAAGTATGACCTCTAAACCATTTAACCACTGGAAACAAAGTAGAGAAGTCAAATTCAGTTGACTTATTTCAAAAACATGAGAAAGAAGGTAATTAACAAATTAGCAGAAAAGTACTGTAACATTATTCGTTAAAAAAGTGCCAATCAACATTTACAAGAGAATTACAAAACAAAACACACAAAAAAAACACAAAACTTGAAATTTCACAAAAATAATTTTATAAATTGGAACAAAACTATATTGGTAATTATTACATCAAACAATATGTTTAAATGTCAGCTACATTAATGTTAGGTTTCCTTTGTTTAAACTGTGTTAAGGAGCCTTTCACAATAATTTAACACTTAACATAAACCAAAATATCTCTTGATATAGGTGTCCCTGAAAGTCAACTTATGTGTCCAGAATTTGAAAAAAGTTTGAAAACTCCTGGTCAAGTTAACTATGAGAGGTTTTACACTATTGGCCTGCACTGCTCTTAACACGTGTTTTGTGAAACTGAGTCAGTCCATGGATTTGAGGCTGAGTCATGCTGGAAGCCCTTGTAAAATAATCTGATGAAAGCACCACATGACCGTTAATTTAGAGGTCTTAATGGTGGTTTTAATGCAGCCCCACCTCTGTAAATTGTCAAATTATGCATCATGTGGTTTGTGGGCTTGTGGTTTTGTATTGGAAAGCCTAGGCCTAGCCTATGACAGTGTTTTCCTATAATTTTGAACCATAAAGATCCCGTGCTACGCCAACAAAACCCATTTTAATGCCAAATATACATTCATTTGGAAATCAACAATCATTTGAGCTTGGAAACGTCTGTGCAGTGCTGATCAAAATGTTTTGTTGCCTGGGAAACGCGTGACACCTTGAGTCTGCCACTGCTGTCGGCGGGAGGGAAAGCAGTTCGTGTTGTCACTTGGATCATAAGTGTATTTCCTCTGTAACTTTCAATTCAAGCCACTGCCCCCCGTCCACCTCCAAAACAGAAGTACAAACCCCCAGGAAGCCATTGCCTACATCTCTGATAGCAGCAGTTGTATATTCTCATGAAAACACAGCAAACAGAGCAAAAATGCATTTTCACACTAAAACCATTACACAGAGCACCCATGGACATAACAAAACATATGCTTTATTATTATATCAGAGAGGCGCTTGACTAAAGTAGACATATAGCAACAACCTATTGCTTAGAGGGTGAATAAAAATGAAAGATTTACTAATGCATTTGCATTCAGTTTTTCTATTTGCATGTGTTACTGGCCTTTTATAATATCACACCTAGCATCCTGCCTAACACCCTCTAGCTGTTCACTCTCATAAAACACAAGCTTTCACAGCTTTTGCTTGAATGAAAACTTGATAAAAGCAAAGACGTTAGGATAGGGGTCAGTTCCATTCAATCATTTCATAAAAATTCAAAAACTGAGTAACTTTTGCCAAGTAAGGTATATTCAGGTATAATTCAGGATAAAACACTACAACAACTACTACTACTACTACTACTACCACCACCACCAATAATAGTAATGAAAATAATAATAATAATAATTCTGGTAATGAAGGCTCCATTATTGGACATTAGAGTGAAAAGAACATAAATTGATCCCAGCCCTGACAGATAGCGCCTAATTGAATTGAGAGGTAAATGCATAATCCTTTGCACGCTCTGTAAAGCCAACAGCGGGGCAGAGATTATGGAGAGAATCTGACAGGAGCGCAAACAACCTCCTAAACTCACCTGCACGTCAGGCGGTTTTCTTACCCATTCTCAATCACTTCAACCTCACTCATTTCATCCCACACTCTCTTTGTTATTCCAGTTTGCAGACAACCTCTTAGCGCTCCGCTGTCAAACGCATCCTTTCATATAACACAAACATGGACGCGCACAGACCGAGGGGAGATGCAAACACGCACAAACCAAGACACCTGTTCTCCAGCTCTGATGGGCCAAAAAAGCAACAGGATGACTGATCTCTCCGTGTGTCTCTCTCTTTCTAAATCTGTGCGTTGTGCCACTGATGGCACGCGGCACATCACAAATTACACTTGATCATTTATGAGAAGATTTGTCTCTCTCAGCATCTCTGTGGCTTAAGGCAGGCAGGAGACAAAATATTTGTGGGGGGAGGGGGCGCTGACAGCAGAAACTGACTGAGAAAAGCTGTGGGGGGTGACAGAAATTGGGGCTTTAACATCGATGGTAAACAGGAAGAAGAGAGAGGGGGAGAAGAGACAAGAAGAGAAGAGAAGAGAAGAGAAGAGAAGAGAAGAGAAGAGAAGAGAAGAGAAGAGAAGACGCGCTATGAATGGTAAAGGCGCCAACATTTATTTTTTTTTTATAACTAGGCAGTTACACAGCACAAAACTTGTGGTTGAAATTTAAAAAGAGACACCATTCTCACAAGACACAATTATAAGCGAGCATTAAGAGGTCTGGGTGAGATCTCCAGCTTCTGAGTCTTTTCTCTTTTCTGAAAAAGGAGAAGGCGGTTGGAAAATGAAATGCAGGGGATAAACAAGAGATGAGAAGCACACAAAGCAAATCCCATAATATGATGCCCACTTGCTTTTCAGACACCCCTCAATAGCTAGCATTTCAGTTTTTCGCTCACAGTATCCAATGTAATACTTAAAACATTTCAAACCAGAAAATGGGAGTCTTTCAAAGTTAAAGCCAGTGTGCTGTGCTGCTTCCCTCACTATTACGCTTGTCAAGTAGCCCAGGTAGGAGGGAAAATGCACTCTGAAGGGCTCTGGCTCCTTTGCTGTCAGAGGGCATGGTATGAACTGCTGGTAAAAATCATGGCTCTTTTGCCCAAGAGCTGAGCAAGCAGGGCTGCGGAAAAGCCACAACGCAGTTTGAAGTCATAACAAATCTCAGACCATCAATCCAACTCACACACAGAAAAACATCCTGGTGCACATTCAAATTAATGAAGGCATCACTAAGGAAGGTTTGGACCTCACTTAATCAGATGTATGCCTGCTGAAGAGACTGATGTTGCTGAATAAACCCATCAAGGGATCCTCATTCAAGAGCACAGGTGTCTGTTTTATATTTCAAAAACTACACACATGGTGGGAGGACTGAGGCTCTGACTGCAGCAGAGGAGGCTGAACCTATTCAAAGGATTCAGAAGGAGGAAATATACAATCACTATAGGGGGTGAATTTGCCTGTGAAGGAGTTGTGCAGATTTATTAGGCAAAAGAAAACAAAAGGGAGAAGGCACAGCTCTCTGCTGAGTCCGCAGCACGGTGTGCTTCACGTGGGCAATGTGGAATGTCTCCCCTGCAGGTACTGATGTTAAATTCATGAGTTCTGTCACTGATGAAATACTATAGCTCTTTATCTCATACACAGATGAGAAGAAAGTGTGGAAAAAGTCAAACCACAATGTGTTGGACTTTTGAAGGTATGCAGATGAATGGCGACCCAGCGAGATTCTGCTATAATCAGGGAGAGGATTATGCCATGGCTCCATGTCAGAGTTGGCACAAATCTGACTTCAGAATACAAGGGAGAATTCCTTTGTTGCCTCCACTGCTGTCAACTCCAGAAGAGATGAAAAGCAGGGTGGCTTTGCATCTCATCCTCGCTGGAAAAGTTATGTAACCAGAGAACAAAATATAGAGTGTCAATTATCAATTACATGGCTTCTTCTCCTTATGGAATTAATTGGAGAAAAAAAAAAAAGCGCATGTGTGCATTAATGCATGCTTACGTATGTGCATGCATGCTCATGATCCACGCAAAACGAAGGCCATGCATGCTTATGAGTATCATTATGCATGTATGAGTGTGCGGCTGAATCCAGTGGGTGAATGGTCAGTAGGGGAATAAGGAGTTGGGATGATGGGGGATGGTGGGGTGGATGGAGAGACAGCAATGCACTCTTTGGGTGGACTGATGGGGGATGGGGGATGGGGTGACGGGACGAAGAAGAGGAGGGAGGAGGGAGGAGGAGGGGCATGGCGTTGGTGCATAATGGGTGTGATCCTGGTGTGAGCAACAACAGTGCTTTAACAGCATTACACCTGCTCTGTGAGTTCCTACTACAAGCACCTGTCATCTCAAAAATAAGGTGACATTGAAATCATAAATACAGAGTCGCGGCGAAGGTTTCTTCTTGTCAGCACATTTCACCACCATGGTCCATTGAGTGCATTTAGCCGGTGGTTTTACCAACTCAACATTGTGTTGTAAATCGCAATACAAGTGAGAGCGAGGAAAAAAATGAGGCTAGCAGTTCATCCATCCAGAAACCTGATTAAGGAACAAGAAATGAAAACCATTCCATAGTGATCAGGCAACTAAATATGTTCTTTCTGCACAGACTTTGCTCTTTGTAGCAGCAAAATCCTCACCACACTCTCTCCCTGTGCAGCATACGCACAGGTTTACACTTTGCTGACTTACAGTGCACTGACTCTCCTTCTGTCTTTTACCATCCTCTGACAGAGAAATAGAAAGAGGCCTGGAGGAACAACCCCTGAGAATCCCTTTAATAGTAACACATGAATTAAATCTGCGGTAACCAGGACTACACAGTGAGCCAGAAAACCTCTTTTCCGAATCAAACAAGGTTAAAGTTGTACGACTGAAAGCCTTTTCCCAGTACCAGTGGTCAGACAGCAAGAGGACGGCGATCAGAAACACATCTGACCCTGCAGAGACCAATCAGCCTTATCTGCCTGCCCAGATATACAGAACGGCACACACGGGAAACAAATGGACAGAAAGCAAAGGCTTGTCTCTAATGGAATGATATACAATGCTGAACTGTCATAATAATCAGACGGTTGGTGTCGACAAGTCTCAGCCTTAAAAGCCTTTCAGGAGGAATGTTTTCACTCAAGTTTTAAATGCGTCAGTAGCGCCTCTGTCTGATAAAAGCACAGGAGGTCTGATGAAAAGTCCCTGACAATTTCCCATTTCATTCATAAAAGAAATACTGAAGAAATAAAACCTGACAACATAACAAATTTCTCCAAACATCAGTTTTTGGTTCACGTGGGAAGGGAGCAGTTACACATGAATGTTTTAAGAAGAATGCTCCAAATGACCTGCTTTCCTTGGCATGCCGGAGGACACGTCCTGCTGGTCTCAGAGACAGGGCAGCGATGGTGAGTACCTCCGACTCTGGCTCCTTAACACTTACACACATCTACACAGGACCCATGACTGTTTACATAGTAAGTCTGTGCATGTGTGAGACAGAAGGAGGTAGGAAGAGCGTGCATGTATGCATGTGCAGGGAGGTGCAGAAATTCCTCCCGAGCCACAATTAACCCAGACACAAAAGAACATAGCTGCATGGCAAATATACAAAGCTTTGATTCAGCTCTGGCACGACTTCATTGGTTTCAGTGTGAGCATTCTTCCAGAATATAGGCCACTGGCTTGCAGTCAGGAAGGAAGGAAAACTGCAATTCTATTATTTCTATACAGAACAACACGGGGAAAAACATCAGAGATACCTGTCAAAGCTTTGCGCACCAGAGCCATACACCTTGAAATTGGTCTATCAATTTCCTTTATTTCAGGATCAAGAGATGGAAAGATGATGCCACCCAATCAAATCTCATTTCTCAAAAAATATGCTGCACTGTCAAACTGAGGATTGCTGCCCCCCACCATGAAAATGAGCAAAAAAGGCTGTAAAACATTAACCACACATACAAATGTGTCATATTTTGGACTTGAACACATGGGGAAGCCATATATGTTCATTTTAACATCATACTTTTTCATACAGCAAGTTTTATTTGGTGCATTTTTTCTGTAAAACATTGGTTTCGAAATTATCAGCACCCTTGAGATTAATATTTGGCGAAGCCTCTCTCTGGGAGGATAACAGCACTGAGTCTCTTCCCGTAATGTCTGACAAGGATCGGGAGATCAAAAACTTTCAAGATCCTTGCGTTTAAGGTACGCCCTCTTCAATTCAGACCACAGTTTTGAAGCAGTTTCGTGTCAGGAGGCTGGGACTGGCCATTGTATAACATTGATTTTGTGTCCCCACAATCATTTCTGTGTTGATTTTGATGTATGTCTGAGGTTACTGTCTTGCTAAAAGGTTCACGTAAAGCCAAGTCTCAGCCTCTCACAGAGGCAACCAGGGCTAAAATATCCTGGTACTTACTGGAATTCATTGTGTCATCAATCTTGACAAGAGCCCCTGGGCCACTAGCAGCAAAATGGCCCCAAAGCATCAACGATCCACTGCTATATTTTACTGTCGGTATCTGATACTTTTCCTTGTATGCAGCCGTCTTGTTTGCCATTTGCTAAACAAGCAAATGGTGTTCACAGCCAAAAACTAAAATTTTGGTCTCATCTGATCACAACTCACAATTTCAATTGCAGTGCCAACGCTCCTTGGCAAAGTTCTGGCACTTCAGTTTATGGGTTAAACTCAGTGAGGGCTGCGTTTGTGCAACCCTTACAGACCTTGGAAATAGCGTCTAACAGCTGACTTTGAACCTAAAGAACCCAATAAACTGTGCATTTCAGAAAATATGATCCTTTCATTTTTCTTGGCCTCCTTCACCATTTTCCTCATTGTGCATGAGAGGAAAAACGCATGCTGTCCTCTACCTGGCAAATCTGCTATTCTTTCACACTTCTGAAACTTTTACATCATTGTCTTGACTGTGATCGGAGGTATTTTAAACTGTTTGGACATTTTGTACAGCCATTATCTGATTTGTGTGGGTCAATGGCAATCTGTCGCTACCGAGTTGAAAGCTCGCTAGTTTTCCCCATGGTGATGGATGACAAACGGATTTCACATGTATGCAAACTCATATTTATGCCACTGTGAAACAGGAAATCGCGAAAGGCATCGATACAGCTTCCTGAGACCAGGATCAGTTTCATCACAGATGCCACTTTGTTTGTTTGTTTAAGGGTGCCGATGATTACGTTAAAAAAAAAAGTGATTTTGCTCATTTTCGTGAAGGTTACCAATAATTGTTGAGCTGAGTGTATATATATAAACATATATGTGCAGTGTGTGTGTGTGTGTGTGTGTGTGTGTGTGGTATGGATGTGTGTCTAGCACAATGTGCAGCAAAATGAACAGCCTGGAGCTGGGAACAGTAGGGATTAAATCACCTGCACACACTGTGGGCCTGAGGCACCCACACATGCCTAATCCACACTCAAACACGAGACGGTTTTATTTGTGCCTGTAACTCTTTGGTATGTCCTGTAAACCTGGTAAGGTTTTCTCAGCTCTTAAGAAAAATAAGACTTTGTCATGCCTAGTGACAGAAAATAGAAAACATCAGATTAAAAAAAATATATATTAAATCCTCCATAAAAGCACACAATATACGTGTGGACTGTCACCTGGGGGAGGCTTACAGGGATATGACTGCATTTTCTGGTTCATAACTGTTAACTCTGCAAGGAAATAAAGGTCATTTGGATGTAAAAACTCCAATTAACATTCTAGTTGTGAATAAATTCAATCCAATTAATTGTCAGTGAAGCAACGCCAGGTCTTTTCTCTCTCTGATGATAATAATCATGTCCATAATCATACAGGCTATTGGTTTCTCCTTTTGTACATGTTGAATAGCAACTGATTATAGGCTTTATGACCACTGTGATGCATCTATGTGGATCTATTAATCCAAAAGGGAAGAGCTGCACCAAGTTTTTAAATGACCTTATCCCAATTTGTGGAATTTCATCTCATATGGTGAGATCATAATAACAGTCGATTCGTAGAGAGGCTTAAATGTTTTGCTGTAATATTTGCATATTACCCTGAAACTGGACACAGGACTGCTATAGTTCTTTCCACTTGAAACAGGCCTTTGCTTTGTTCATGACCCTATTTTATTTGGTATTTAGTAACACTTACGGCAGTTTTCCTCATCACTGTTGTCTGAGCAGTCGTCGTCGTCGTCGCACCTCCAGATGGTTGGTATACACCTTTTGTTGTTGCACTGAAACTGTCCATCCTCGCACTCCTCCGTTGTGGCTGCAAAACAAGAGGGAAAACAGCGTCCAGATGGATCAACAACAAGCGCATAGAGTCAGCCCACTATTACCCGCCGTAGTGCAACTGTCATTTGCAAATGAATGCCTAATTGATATTCAGACATTCATTCAGGTCAATTGACTGAGGCGCTGTGAGCGTCACTGGCTGTGTGTCACTTACTGCTGTACTAGTTTTAGATAATTAACATTATTCCGGGAAAAGAGTAAAACCAGACCGGAGTAGACGAACACTTGTCTGTCTTCCATAATTTTGCACAACGTGAAAACAAAGATTGAGCCTGGGCTACCTCTGTTGCAGTTATGGATGCTCACAGCCAAGAAACACATGACAGACATGCCGACGGTTTTCCCATCCTGAGCCATACACTAAATCCTTCAGGTACTGAGCTATCACCCACTGAAGATTTATTATTCTGAATTATGAATTACAAAGGCGACAAAAAAGTATTCCCGTCTCTTTCTCTCTTGGTATCTCAGCCATGCGTTGTGCGCCAGGAGCGCTTCCAGTCACTCGCCTACAGTCCATCACAGAGGAAAAACACAAAACCATGCATTTCATTTGATTGATTACAAATTTAAAGAAACGGGGAAACGGCACTGACCTTCCGAGGAATGAAGCTTTAGGACTAACAAATGTAAAAGTAGCAATTTCCTTATATCAGTCCACATTTCTGGAGGAGGTGATGGAGCTCATCCACATCCACAAAACAAAGCCTGTCCGAAAGCCGCTCCTCTGGCGCTGCGACGCCGCTGCCTCACTCCAGTCTCCCCTGCACCTCATTGGCTGCTGGGAGCGGTGACGACATCGTGTGGGGCGGGGGATAAAATAAAATAAAATAAAATAAAATAAAATAAAATAAAATAAAATAAAGCTGCACACTGCAAATACTATTACTACTAGATTAGTATGTTACTACTATTGCTGCTGCTACTACTGCTACTACTACTACTACTACTATTACTACCGCTACTGCCACCACTACTACTACTATTGCGACTACCACTACTACCACTACTACCACCACCACTACTACTACGACGAATAATAATAATAATAATAATAATAATAATAATAATAATAATAATGATAAAGGAGAGACGGTCTATGAAAGTTTCAGATTTGTCTTGTAATTTAATTATAAATTTACCCTTTCACACAGTTTCACACAAATTTTCCCTCTCTCTCTCTCTCTCTCTCTCTCTCTCCCTCTCTCTCTCTCTCTCTCTCTCTCTCTCTCTTAACTGTTGTTTGCCAAGCCTATCTGATTAGGTGGCCACTTAGGGCAGATGTCCAAAGGTCGAGTGGTGCCTGTTGGCTGTGCAGAGGTCCCTGGTGTCCCTAACAAGATTGTGTTAAACACAGGATGAATTATTAGAAAGGCATGGGTCTGTGTTGACAGAGACAGTGTGTGTAAGTTACTCTGAAAGCAAGCAAGCAAGCGAGTGAGAGAGAGAGAGAGAGAGAGAGAGAGAGAGAGAGAGAGAGAGCGATGAAGCAGTAGAGGTAACTCCTGGGGTGTCCCTATCTCACAAGCCTAGCCAGTGGAATCAATTTGATGGCATGGCCGACAGTTAATAGAGGCAGAGTGGTTTGGGCTGGCAGGAGCAGATAGGAAGAGATCAGGAGGTCAAGCAATTTTGTGCACCTGTGGTGCTCCTGTGTGGGCTCTGGAGGAGGCAGTTTGGGAATATTTGGCACAGTAAGTATTGCCCCTCTCAGGAACTCTCAGTGACCATGGTGTATGACATGAGTCTTACCAAGGTGTATGGTCATGATCAGCACCTGTGCTGTGTTACAGTGTGTAAATGAGAGAAATGGGAAGGATACGAAAAACACTGGGTGACTTGGCTTCAAAGTGGCAAACCAGGCCTCACCAGTAGATGGAGTGCCTTAGTTTTGTTTCCATTGTTGTCTGCATCACTTCAAATCCCAAGCAAGACTTCCCAGATCTTGTTTGTTGCACTTTCACCTGGCCCACTAAGGAGCACCTGTCGTGTGGGCCATCAGAGCCATGCAGCACTTCCTTCTTCCATTGTAAACCAGGCCTCATCATTTCCAGCATTTCCAAAAACTGCTCCAGTCCTCCTCCCGTACAGTACTGTATCCTGTTCGACAACCCCATTATTAATATACCCCCTAAGCAATTATGTGAGATGATTCTCATCTATATGCAAATTATGCGAATGCTAAGGTGAACCGGAGGCTACAGTTTCCCAGTGGCAGCAGCAACAGGGAAGGGCCCCCTGTACCTCTTCCCCATTAACCAAACTGCAGTTATTGCTCTTGCTGAACACACGGAGGTTACACTTCACTGTACAGAGAAATGTGCAACAATAGTATTTACAAGGCCTAGTGGCTCTCTGCCAGAGCAAACGATGCTGTCACTCAAATCTGGGCCACGACCATTGCTGACAGCATAATCAGTCTCTTTAATGGAGATAAGCTGAAGGAGAACTTAATCCCCTAAACCTCAACATAAATACACCAACAGACACTGGTATACATATATGCACACAAACACACACACAAGTGTGTTCGCACGCACACTAATACAACTGCATTCACTGCCAATAAAGTCACAGCACTGAGGAGAAAATCATACTCGTGCAGGCCTGTTGTCATGGTTGCACAGCAGGGACATACAGAAATGGAAAAAAACAGTGATTGTCTGACATGTGTTCAAATCTGTTCCAGGAATTACTGTCTGAAAACGAACACATCAACAATATCAGCCAACGTGATCTATGCTGTTGTGTTGTCCGCTCTGTAGCAAATTCAGTGATTTTTCGCTGTGACCATGGCATTTAGTCATGCTGGAGAATATCCCACCACAAATAATTGGTCCAGTTCTCTCAGAAGTACTTCTGTCCATGAAAAGGCCTCAGACTTTGAAGGCATGGAGCCAATGCCTTCTGAACTCCCTATATTACAAAACAGCCTAAGTAAGATGAGAGATAAAATAAAAGTCTATACCTGTGGGAACTTTATCTCACCCCAGTGGCCAGCAGCAAAAATTAAAGCACCAAACAGGTCACTGATTAGGCCTTTTCTTACTCTCCACTGGGCGATGGGCAAATGAATGGTAAACAAAAGCGTTGTTAGTCATAATTGCTATCCTAAGGCCCATGATGTCCATCTTGGGGCCGGTTCATTATGTAATTCGCACGCAAACAGTTGCTCATACTACAGTAGTAATGTCTCGCACAGATTTGTATTTTGAAAAGCAAACGTAATGTGCAGCATGTGTGTTATCGTTTCTAAGGTGTAGAAAGACAAAGCCCCTCCATGCATCTCTTGCCCAGAGGCATGCAAGTAAATAGTAAGCAATGGATAATGATGTAGCACAAGTAACATATTCAGTGTATTTGTATTCCCTCTGGAGTTCTAGTGTAAGAAATTAAGTGGATCAAATTTGAATCTCATCAATCTGAGATAACACAGGCAAAATTGAGTTTACAGTCAATTTGCTGTGAGGAGTGAATCATGACTAAATGAAAATGCATTTAGCACACCGAGGATTAAGCAGGAGGCAAAGTACATCAGAGAGAGAGAGAGAGAGAGAGAGAGAGAGAGAGAGAGAGAGAGAGAGAAATATTTGTAAATCGACTGAGACAATACAGAAATCCTTGGAGGCAGATTTGCAAAGTGGTTCATCACAATTCATTTAAATCAGATAGGGAAATCTCAATTAAACAAGTCCATATTACAGTTTTTTTGTTTGTTTTTTTTTACCCAGCAGTCAACACTAAACTGGTGTTTGGCAAAAAGGTGAACTTCACAGGGAAAACAGAATTGAACTCTTCAAATATTATAGGCCTGTCACAAAATTAAATAAGTCAAGTAAAAAAGTAACAGACTGTAAAAGAGTTTTCAAAAGAGTGTTACAGATGTGCAGTTGTGGCAGTGATTCATTTTGAATGTGACCTGCATTCATGGTTTTTTAAAAACTTTGCATAATGAAGGCTTTTTTTTGTGAAAGTGATGAAAAAAACATTCAGGTCAACACACGTTGTGTTGAAAAATGATCTCAGTGTTGAAAAATGCATGCAACCAACTGGGAAAAACTGTGATATATTTTGAAGTTTTGAAGTTTATCATTATCAGTTCAGCAAAGCAAACGAAGCAGCATGTAATGCATAGGTGTATTACACCGAATTTTATTTATTTATTTATTTATTTAATTTATCCTATATCTACCAGAAAGGTCCCATTGAGATACAATATCTCTTCTGCTGGGGCGTCCTGGTCAAGATGGCAGCAAAAAACAATGACAACAATATTTTTTTAATGTAATCAATCTTCTTATTATTGATAGTATCATTTATTTATGTATGTATGTATTTGTGTATTTATTTATTTATTTATTTATTTATTTTTAATTTATTTAAACAGACACAAAACATACAGGGATCAAAAGCGAAAAAATTCTTTAATGTAATGATGTGTGTCAATGCGTAATGGTGGGGGTGAGGGTCTTTACAATATGTTTTATATGTAACAATATGCATAGACAAAAGATGGGAGGACACTGCTGTGTTATGAAAACCTTGAACCTCTGTAATGTAAAGCCGAGAAAGTACCTGGCACATAAATTGCAAACATTCTAGTTAAGTAAAAGAAAAAAATATGAAAATCAGAGTTACAAGGTTTTCACAGAGCATAGTACTCATAACCCAGTATAAGCCATAAAAAAAAAAAAACTCATGTAGCTGTTGCTGTAGAGGTGATTATACTAATGGGCAGAAGCAGGTGTAATGTATATTTTAGTCATTAAGCTTATTCCTAACTCCTCATAAATAGTTAGATGTGTTGTATCTGCTTAAACCCTGCACTGTAGTGCAAAATACTGCTAAAGCCACCTCAAAATGCCTCATTACACCAGCTGCTTGACAGACTGTCTGTCTGCAGAGCCAACAATACTGATAGCTGGATGAAGTCCCTTCAAGAGGCATCATTCGCTATCTGTCTGTCACTGTAAGACTGACAATCAGTTATACCATATCTGAGCAGGGGTTCATAAGTATGGGGAGGGAGGGGGCAGCCGAGCTGGATGGAACAGTAAAACGTCTAAATTGATAAGGCTTACCTGTGGACCCTCATGAAATAATATACCAGAGTGTCACACCCTGTCAGAGAGCTGCAGAGTCCCTTCATTTGTCACATCTGTCTATCTGGAAGATGTGCCACATTTTCTTAAGATAGCAGATCCAGGAAAAGCTTCCACCGCACTCATATAGAGTGGAAACAATCACAGCTATCTCCCCCGCCACAGTACATCTATTCAGTATTCAAACGATTCCTCTCGCATATGGAGCTGCACTTCAGCAGGCACGCTAATAGTGTGACTTCCATAATAGCTAAGTTTTTACTCTTTAATTAACCTTTAAGGGGTATCTGCCGAGTATGCATACTGCTTTTTTGGAAATCATGTACAGTAGATGTCAGCTGCACAAACTGACATCTAGAAGCTGCACAGATCAGCTACAGTCACACGCTGAAGAGCAGCTAGGGTTTAAGTACTTGCTCAAGAGCACTTCAACAGTTGCTGTTAAGAGATAAGAGGCTCATTTGCTCACTGTTTTGCCCCAGATTTGAGGGAGGCACAAACACACACAATGCTCTGTTTTTCTAACCCAGTGCTTTGCAACCAAGTGCCATGGAAAGCCACGTGTCTGCAGGTTTTCATTTCAGCCAGTTTTGCTGCTTCCTTGTTGATGATCAGAGGGATGTGCTTCTGCAGTGTTTGACTGTAATGAAAAGCTACTTACACATGAATGGAGAGCACTGATGTAGATGGACTATCCAAGCCCCATTCCTCACCTGGCAGCTACTGCCCCCTGCAGGCCAACTATCTGCAACTACAACAAACTCATGCTTTTTGCTTTTTGGCAGAGGATGCACTGACAAACTCACTGAAGGAAACTTGTACACCTGTACCACATCCATGAATAAAACAAAACAGAAGCCAATATTGTGCTGTCCAACAAGTACAAATTCACACTGTCTCTTCAGAAGTACTGAGGGTAGGAACAGTATCACAGCTGACCGGGCTGATGTGAAACGACACAGTGTGGCTCTGTGCAGTCAACCGCAGACAGGCAAATGGCATTTGACTGACACGATCATAAATCACAACTACCACTTCTCCTTTATCTCCAAGGCAACAGATAGTACCTCTCTCTTTTTTCTCACTTTCTTATCCATACACACATCACACACTCACAGTTGCACATGACTGCCTGTAACATGAAAGAGTTATTCTTATTTTTTGCTGTGTTGCTGTCATTTGGCTCTCATATATTAGAATACTGATTCTCATTTATTAATTTTGGGCTAAAAATTACATTAGGCATGCAAATGAATGCACTGAACTCTGTGAATTGTGAATTTAAGTCCTTGTTGCATTGTCACTATCTACCCATGTCATGAGACCAAAATAGCTGTGATCAAACACAATGTATGTGGTGATCAAAATATTCAGATTATTTAAATACCAGTAAATAAGACATTCTGCATGTTAGTTGTAGTGATCTTTTTGAAATTTCTTGAAATGTTCTCTAAGCAGATTGATAGACAGAGTGTGAGGGAGAGAGAGAGAGAGAGAGAGAGAGAGAATGTATATGTGTTGTGAAACACAATTCTGTATTCCAGCTGCATAGCAAGCTATACCTTCCCTCCAGTTATACCAAAGAAAATCCCCAGACTCTGACTGCATGCACAGCTGTATATAAGTGCAGCATTTTAAGGTGCTATCTTTTAAACTCAGAATGGCTCTTTGCATTGGGAGTTTTGTGCCCTGAAACTAGTTGTGAAAACTGGGCCAAAACAATTCTAAAAAACTGCAGTCTTGAAGTTTGCTGTTCTCCAAATGTCTTTTGATTGGCTATAATTGGCTAAATCACTTCCCATTACAGATGATAAGACTCGGGGAGATGCAGCCTGTTGCATTTCCATCTCTGTGGCCTCTTAAGAATTTTTTACATTGTGATATTTGCTCACTCTGGAATGGCTTGCACGCCTGTGCATGATGAAGTCCTTTTAATATGAAGATGCAGGGAGCAGAACATTTCCAAACCCTATCACCCAGCTTCCAGTGGGCATGGATTTACACATTAATTGATGTGAGTTTCAAAATTGCAATTTGCCATCACAGCTCAATCAGAGGAGATAGACAGTGCTGTTGCAGTCATGGTTTAAGGTAAATCAACACTAAAGAAATCATATAAGAACCCTGTTTCTTAGATATGGGGTTGTTATTATGGCTAGTTCTTAAATTATTTCTGTGAAGACTCTGATTGCAACCTTGACATGACAGAACTGATAGAATATCTGAAAGGTACATTTCAATTTGAAACTTGAATTTTGCTGAAGTATACCACACTGCAAATTTATAAAGACATGTTGAGACATATTGGTGGCAATTCTTGTGAGAGGCATCGCCTATAAGACTACAGAGTATAGCCAAATACATGTTAAATGTTGATAAAAACAAGATAATGCTAAGTAGAAGCTCTGAAGAGGGTATCAGTCTGCCTAACATTTGTAGCCTAACACAAGGCACACAGACCGAGTTGGTGTCAAGTTACAATTGCACCCAAATATCTTAACTGTTCTTCCACAGAAACAAGTCATGTTCTTCTTTTGAATTTAAGAAAGCCCTGGCTGCAGCAAAATTTCTGGCCTGGCCTTATTTGTAAGCCTCAGCTTGAGATTCAGGCTGTTGTGGTGTTTTTGTGACTGGATATAAAGTCCTCCTCCACTATTGTATGTCCTATGCCAGAGTTGTTTTGGCCTTCTCTATACTCCATCATCACACGGTCTTATGAACAACAAATCTATTCATGCCTTGGTTCTTTCTTATCTGTGTGCTTATATGCCTCACAATCTTGTAACCTTGCTCACAATCACAGGTTCCTACTGTGTGTGATGTCCGTACTGAGTTTGGTAAAAAGGCCCTCGTGTACTCCACACTCACTGAAAAGAACTCATTACTGAATGACCTGAAACTGTCGAATCTGGTCTCTTTGTGAGAATTTAAAATGCTCATCAAAGGCCTTGAAGATGGGTTGGTGGAAACTGTCACTGTTCAATTCATTTATAAACCTTGTACTATTTTGATTCAAATTTCACTTTTGGTTATGGTCTGCATTCACATGGTGCTTGTTACTTTTTATTCACTGATTTATTTTATTATGTGCTTGCCTTGAAAAGGCATCTTAATCTTGTGCATATTTATTATTTTTATTGTTATATTTTATTAATCTGCACGTTTTTCAGCGCGCTACTCCTCCTCCTGCTATTACTTTTATAAGGAATCCGACTTACGGAATTTTCGCAATCTTACAGAAAATTTAGGCCATCCGAAATTAATGGACAAAACTTCCCAAGGCCCTGGGGGCAGGAGCTTTTGACCTGCGTCCACGCACCAAATACGAAAAACGTGCGCCTTGTGGACAAGAAGTGGTGTGTCGATTTTCAAGGCGCTCTGACTTTCCGTTTACCCGCAATTCCAGTTTGAAGCTGAAATTTGGACACAATACACACTAATGGCGGAATGTTCGGAGTGCCAGAGTGAGTGGCATCACGGCTAGAGTGCAGCAGCCGTGAAAATTCGTCTAAAAATTGTATCTTTAACTTGCTCTCCTGGCCACAATTTTCACTCCACGTTTATAAATTCGGGTAAAGTAGTAGGAAAACTAGTTTTGGTTGGAAAAATGTAAATACAAAAGCAAAGTAGCTTAAACTTTTTAAACAATGACACTTAACGAGGCAGGAGTGCCAGCTCTCTCCCCCATAGACTCCCATTATATGTGGAACCAAAAATCTGGGGAGAGAAGGAGAAACACACACTTTTTCAACTCGCGAAAACACAGACATTTTTGGGAGTTGGTAAATAATTTTAGCACAGCTTGAAAGCTCAAAGCCTTACCTTTCTCATGATATCTTTTATTTTCCACTCGGACATACTGCCATTGAGGGAAAAAAGCATTTGTTTGACCACTACTTTTAGGCGATTCTCTCCCAAGCACCACTATCACTCATGCTGTGTGTTTTACAGAACCTCATTTCTAAATGGAACCACACAAGCCCCACTGGCAGAGTGCTTAGTGTCTCTGCCTGCCATGCAGGAGACCAGGGTTCAACTCCCCACGTGGGCAGAGTGAAAACACTACACAACCTGAAACTTGCGTAGGGCTTCTGGTTTACCACCTTGCCAGGTGGTTGGAAGGGTACCAAGCACATCTGAAGTTCTTCAGAAAATTTACAAAGTCTAGTTCAATTTATCCTGCTGTTTTGCCTGTTTTCATCTACCCATTCACAGTATGCACAATGTTTTATTTAGTTCATAATTTCATTGCAGTATGCCACTATTTACTTATTGAGGCAATCAGTATAATTAATAATGCTATTTTATATGTAAATCAGTTTGAGATGGCTGTGACTGCACCTGGATTTTGCAATAAGGGCAGAAAAAACATAAAGATAAGAGATGGAGATTTTTCTATACAATATAGAAAAGAAAATGCATACTTTTCTGTAAGATCATAATAAGGTTATCCTTACATTTACTGAAAATGAAAAAAGAAACATGCTGCACAGCCCTGTTCTACTTGGTGCTTGCTAAATGGACACAACAGAGTTCAAGTGTTTGTTTATTATACTGTGCTCTGTGTTTTGATACTGCATAATTCAAAAGTAACTGAAAGAGGCAGTTTTACCATCGGATCGCCACAAAACAGCACCTAACGATTGTAAATGGCGTGTGGCTGTTCAGGTTTTGGGTGGATGGACCTCTTCTGTGTGTGGGAACAGCCGGAGTCAAATTATCCCACGCTCACAACATGATACAATGTAAAGTGAGGTCACGTGTGCACCCCTCGTCTCCACTCAAATGTTGGTCACAACCTAACATCAGCCACAATCAACTTCATTTAACCTGTCAAGCAGCGTCGAGGTGAGCGCAAATCCATCATGTCGGCCTCCTCCAAGGAGCAGAACCTGACAGCAGCGCCTCCTGCGCAGCCGAGGCAGCCCAAGTGTGCCAGATGCCGAAACCACGGGATCCTCGTCCCGCAGAAGGGCCACATGAGACACTGCCCGTTCGTGAGCTGCTCCTGCTGGAAGTGCTGCCTGATAACACAGCGGACCAAGATAATGGCTCTTCAGAGGAACTTGAGGAGATCTGCAATAGGGGGACAGCCCTGCCTCGATGCCCGTGCCGGTGGGATGAGACCCGAGGGCAGTAGGAGGTTGTGCACCCTGACCCCGGACGCAAGCCCAGCCGAGGATGACGGCCCCCCTCAGTCGGCCACACCTGCACGGATGTATCCTCAGTCGGGAGCGGGAGCGGGAGCAGATAGGGAAAGCTATTCTGAGCCCCGGTGTGTGACAACTCAACACACGCCCAGGGCCGCGGGACCCAGCGGCCACCCGCACCTCCAGATAAGCCCCGCCGCAGGAGGAGAGCATGTGGCCGGCGTGGATGACAGACAGGACCGGCCTGTGGAGTCCAGGGAGCACTGGAGCAGATACCCAGTCGGGCCTCCGGGAATAAGAGGTACATTTTATCTCTGCATGGCATTTCAAATCTACACGTTCTTTAACCCTTATAAGGTATTCGGGTCTGTGGGACCCGTTTTCACCAACAACAATATGTATTGTTTATATTACTTGCAATTGGGATGAAGTAAAAAATCTGCTGAGTATTTTAACAAAAAAAAAAAAAAAAAGGTTTGATTATGTTGAATTAAAAGCCCCAATTTGCAATGGGTCCACCAGATCCAGCAGGACTCCCTGTGTAACAAAAAACAAATATACCATGTAAGGGTTAATGTGCTAAAGTTCGTTTTTTTTTTTTTTTTTTTTTCTCCAACACAAACTAAAGGCTAAAAGTTCATAATGGGCGGTCACTCCTGGACACCTGCAGGCTGTTAACACAGAGCCAGCTGTGCCTGCACGCGCTCCCATACTCCATATTTGGAAAAAGCGCGTGAGCAGGCTACATAGGCGCGGATACGCACCTACATAAAACCAAGGTTAAAACTACACTAAAAACTAAAACTATGTTTGAAAAAAACATTTTAGTTAACTGAAATAAAAATAAAAAGTAGACATCAGAAGAAGAAAAAACAAAAAATTAACTGAATCGACGCCGTTTACTTAAAAAACTAAAAAAAAAAAAAAAAAAACTAACTAAAATATATAAATAAATAATACATCTTTAGTTTTAGTCTGTCAGTTTGGTCAAGTTTGTCAACACATTAAGAATGAGGAGATGTGTTTGTATTGTTATTGCCTATTCTGAACTTATTAAATCTTGCCCCTGACAAATACCTCCAATGTCATAATAATATTAGTCATGATAATAATAATAATAATAATAATAATAATGGTGATGATAGACCATAAACTTATTCTGCAGCCAATAAAAACTAAACTAAAACTAAACATTTTTAAACTTTGGAAACTATATGAAATTTAAAGTAAATTTGCAGCAAAAGTCAAAAATGAAATAAAAGTAAAAACTAATGAAAAATACAAAATATAGCTATGACATACACAAAGTGAAGTATAGTATTTTTTTTATTAGGGTATGTTGAAATAAGTGTGTACTTATACTGTGTACTAAAAAAAAAAAAAAACATAATTCTCTGTTTGTTTGAGCCCTGGTTTGACTCCTTCACTCCTCACTGCACTCTGTGTAGTTGCCCTTCACAGCTCCTCGCTAGCTGATCAGGATGCACCTCGGTCCCTGAGGTGTACACCGAGGTGCACATGAGTTACATAAGCGAGTCTGAATATTTATCCTTTATACTTTTAGTAAGGACACCTCTAGAGTGACCTGAATTGCTTTATTGTGTTCATGTGGATTGTTAAGTGTTTTAATCTCCTGTTTCTTTTATTCCCCAGATCCTCATAATTTTTCACCAGCCCATGTGTGTCTGTTTTCTACTGTGTGTGTGTGTGTGTGTGTGTGTGTGTGTGTGTGTGTGTGTGTGTGTGTGTGTGTGTATGTGTGTGTGTGTCTGCGTGCGTGCGTGCGTGTGTGTGTGTGTGTGTGAATAATAAATCACCATTCACTCTACTCTTAATTTTGGACATTCATTCTTCTGGCATTCTGACCAGTATGTTTCCATCATGATTGTCACCAGCCTATCCTAAAACCATAATTTATAAAGTATGATTTTTCAACAAGGTAAATAGAGAAGTTGGTATAGGCAGGAATAGTTTACAGTGTTTTTTGTTAGAATCTACAGAAAAGTCAACACAACTCTTACCTTACCAATGTTACTGGCTAGATTAATGATAAATATTTGCAAATTAGTCATTTGCTTCTATTTCAAATCCTCAGGTATGGCTTATAACGTCTTAATGTTCCTTGCAGATCCCCCTTACTTCACTGAGTTGGGGCCGAACAAGGTGTACAGTTCAGGGGTTCTGGCTGTGCCTGCCATGGAGCTTCCCTTCAGGGGTTTTCCTCCTTACCCCAGCAGCTCTGCCCCCCACCAGGCCATGCTGGTGAACATGCCAGCCATACCACCCAGGCTTTACAAGGATGGGCCCCCCGGATCCCTCGTCTTCCCCCACATCCAGTGGGGTGCAGCACATTACACATCCCCGCCAGAGCTTGGACCTCCTGTTGTAAGTGGCTGTTCCCTTTGCACAGTATTACATGCCATCATTGAAAATTAAACTTGGACAGCTAAAATGGGTGTGTTCAGTTTTGTTTGTGGGACACCTTGATTTTCCAGGACTGCAGAGGGCTGTTTCTCACCCCTCTCTCACCTGTGGCCGGAGCTCTGTCAGGCAGAGCTGAGGATGAGGCAGCAGCCTCCGTTGCCCTGGGACAGGGAGCACAGAGCAGGTAGGTGGTCTGATTTACAACAACAGAACAATTTATTAAAAATCCAAAGTACTCTCTCTACAATTTACAGGACCAAAGAGAATCCATTCAATTATGTGTGCTGTCAAAGAGGGAGCCCTGATATATTATCCCCTACTGGAGTCTTATTTAGGTTTTTGTTTTGAATGCTGTTGGACTGTGTATTAATTACACTGATAGGGGCTGGCATGGCAGTGATGTGATAACTTTATGAGGTAGCCAGCCAGTTATTTCCAGCCTTAGGTAATAAAGTTAAAGGCTATTTAATCACATCAGGTTTCTACTGCACCAGTGCCTGAGTTGCATTGCTAATTATTATACTACTGTCTCACTACAGATACCTGAGAGACGCAGATGGAAAATCCCCGGGGAACAGCCATCCCTGAGTTTAACTGAGATCAGCCATTTATGTTGTTTTAAACTCTTGTTTAAATTAAATTAAATGATGATTTGTACTTCATATATTCATAAATGTTGTGGACCTACACCCAGTTATTTTCATTTTATAGTTAACTCATTTTATGTTCACGGTTTAATACTATTGGTATGTTCTCTTTTGTTCAAAAAAAACACTGCACTTTTTTATGTGTAGGCAATTTGTTGTACTCAGGTTGTATTCAAATTTATGGGCTTATGTTGCGTAAGATTTTAATAAAATATTAAAGACATAAATCATATTGATTTATCATTAATAAAACACATATATTCAATTGTTTCACCAAATCAATGGTGGTGATTTCCATGGTCTTGGCAACATTTCTGCGCAAACGTAGTTACACTGAAAACAGGTTAGGCGTACACTTCAGATTTAGCTGTCAGTTTAAAAAAGCAACTCTCCAACAAGACACAACCCACTTCATACATAATCAGCCGACCAGGAGTATTTCCTCCTTAAAGTATGCTTTTTAAGGTACTGCAAACAGCGGTCTCATACAGCCGCCGGTCCCTGCGGTCTCCAGTCACACCACTTCGCCAGAGCCTGCTGTCTCCACCTCCCCAGTTTATCAATAAATCCATGTGTTTTCACCATATCTGCCCACCTGGTCTGATTTTGGTCTGCTGCCCTTATGACATTCAGAAGCATAAATTAAGTTATAACTTTATTATTAGCATCATTGGTTTGGTATTTAAAAAAAAAAAAAGGCCACTACACTCACTCAGTCCAACTATATCGTGAGTCTACAGACATGTGTGACTAACAATTTGTGCTTCTGTGACAAGCAAGCTGTTGTCATCTCTGGTGGAAAAATGTGTGTATGCTGTAACACTGAGCAGAGGTGGCAGAGGCTCTTTCCAGGTAGGTTCAATGATTGTCCACATGTTCAATCCATGGGATAACAGACGTTTCTCACTTGCACTCCTATTGAGCCCCACTCCAGAGCAGGTAGGTGAACACACCTTTGGTATGATTATTCAAAGTCTTGCGGTTCTTGTTCCTTTGTGGTTGCTTTCATTTTTAAACAAAAGTGGTGTTGCACAGCACCTGTCTCATTTATAGTCATTAATGACCTTAATTATTGATTACTTAATCTCCCTTCATTAATAGTTAAAATTTGTCTCTTCACTCTTCTGGATTTGATACATTTCCATGTTGGTTATTATAGCTGAGCCAGTTAACTTGGGATTTTATTTTTGAGGCCCTGGTTGAAGTTCATAGGTTGGTACTGAGCTGCACACTTTGCAATGTTGTCCACTAGGGGGAGCAAGCACATTTCAAATTCCTATCCGACTCCCCCTGCTCCAAGACCATCACAGGCTTGTCCACCTTTCCACCTGTGATCTGTCCATATGACAAGATGTTTTCTTTATTATTGTCTCCAAACAGTTTCTTCCTATTGATTTGAAATCATAAAGCTGCAATAACATATCACACCACTGGGAAGACTGTGACTCAGATCAGTAGGTTGCATAACCTGGTCCGATAGGTTTCCATAATGTCTGTTGAGGCAGAATGAGTCACGTACAGGAGCAGCACTAATGTGACATATAAAAGCAGGAATCGTTTCAGGAATCTCAAAATGGAGGGGGATCTTCACAGAAGCAAGTAAAATGCACAAAATGTAAAAGTGACATATTCAGCCTTGTTCAGCCACAAAGCTCAACATTATTTGATGAACTTACATTTTTAAAAGCAGTGCTAGTTTGAGAGCAATTTGAGTTGTACTTGCTAGAGAGTTTCTTCGGAATCGGAATCAGAAATACTTGATCCCAGAGAGAAAATTGGGCCAGTTGCAGTTGTTCAGTTCTCAGGACAAGTATTGAATTATAAGAAAAAAGAAAAGAATAAGAATATAAAATATAATTATATTCTCTGATCTGACATAAAATGGTATCTGATCTTAAATGCACCCTGAACCTTTGGGGCATCATTTATCAGTGGACATCTGCCTAATGTCCTGCATGCATCTCTCTCTCCCTTCCCTCTAGCGTGCCTTTAGCCATGGAGGCCACCTGTTTGCTGCTGTAAATGGAAATATCATTCATATAAACTCCGTCATCACTTTTGAGAGTCTACATGTGCAGTGGAAAGGTGAGTCATGAGGATGAGTCAAACAATATATGGCCACAGTGAAACTGTGCAATATGTCATTTGGCTGGTCTGTTGAGCAGCTGCAGCTGCTTCTGCCTGGGAAGCTATGGCACCAACAAAAATCTGAGTCTGCTAAAACCTGACAAGAGATGTGACTGAAATGTGAACACAGTAGGCAGGTGGGTTTTCATTTTAAATTCAAGGCAAAAACTTCAGAAAACGCTCAGGAGAAAAAGGATAGAAACCGAAAATGAAGAAAAAGGCAGAAGGTAGAGGTCTAAGCAGAAAGTAAATCAGAATGTCTCAGGGCCTGAAAGTTGCTGCTCTCTTTTGTGTGTGTGTGTGTGTGTGTGTGTGTGTGTGTGTGTGTGTGTGTGTGTGTGTGTGTATGTGTGTGTGTGTGTGTGTGTGTGTGTGTGTGTGTGTGTGTGTGTGTGTGACAGGATGGGTGGCGGTGTGAACGACTAGAACATACAGACCAGCAAGTGACAGTCTAGACATTATGCTGCAGCTACACCAATGTCTGCTTTTCCTCTCTCACCAGGACTGTTTTCAAAGGAAATTCAAGGCTGTCAGGTCACAAGGGAAGACACATTGTTGTATCCGTCCTTTGCATTTCAATTCCCATAGATTTACAATGAATGCAACAGTATAATTAGCTTAGGCATAATTAATATAATTCAATTTCTAAGTCAAAAAAGAGAAACATCTGATAGTAATGTCTGCGCAGTTTAAGGGGGCATACACTTCCTGTTTTATTGTCTAACTCTCCTCTTGTTTCAGATCACTTCCTGTCAAGTTTCCCTCCTGTGTGATTGCCTGCCCCGCCCTAATGTGTTACACCTGTGCCTTGTTGTCTTCCCTCTCCTTGTGTATTTAGTCTGTGTGTTCCCGGCTCTCTGTGTCAGTTAGTTGTTGCCTTTTATGTCTTCACGTTCCAGCATTCCATCCTTGTGTTACGCCCTGTTTTTTTTTGTTGTTGTTGTTACCACTTCTGGTTTTTGCCTAGCCCTTTGGATTTGTCTGCCATGATTCTGACTGCCTCCTGTGATTGAACTGTCTTTTTTTTTTTTTGTTGTTGGTTTTTTTTGGGAATTGGAGTTGTGCAATTGGGTCCAATCCCGGCATCCCAGTCCTGACATCCGGTAAGCTCAGTCTAGGTATCGCCTTATGTTTTCTTTTCAGCAGCTACAAAGGAGGAAAACAAAATGTAAACATACAAAGGACAAAAACACAATAGGGTCATTCCCTGTCATTTCACCAAATTTTCAGGACATCCCACGCACTTTGGTCTCAAAAAATTCACCAGTTGTTCCTTATTTATCCAATAGGCACAGTTTAGTTTAGTTTGCTCGGATGGATACTTTTTGAGATACGGCCAATTTAGTGAGGGGAGTGAGGGGAGTATGTGTCGATTTTGGTGCGATTTTTGCCGCATCTTTATTCTTCCATTTTGAGGTGTCAATATCTCAAGAACTACAGCACATAGGAAACTGAAATTTGTTACGATAATACACCTCCACCAACTCTCTCAGAATATACAAAAACATCTGTCATACATCATAACTGGTAAGCATGCCAGCCCATCAAAAATGGAAAAAACAGTTACGTGGGTTTTGTGGTCGACCATGTTTGGGCCTTCAGAAAACAACTTTGTTTTTGCCCCAGCTTCGTGATTTTTTTTTTTTTTTTTTCAGAGCTTTGAGATACATACATGGAGTGTTCAAAGCATTAATGGTTAGTCAGATATATGCATCAGTTTCTGGATGGCAGCTTCTCCAAATCCCAAAAAAAGTTTTCATTTCGCATTTTCATTGGCCTACAGAGCCCCTAAAGGGACATGGGGGAAAAATTTTTTTTAGATATGTTTCTTGTGCTCACATAAAATTTTTCTCATGTGCACGAGAAAGCATTGGATGTGCGCACATGTTTTGTGGGAGATCCGCTGCATTTTGTTTGAGGTCTGTGTGAAAATGCCAGTTCAGGAATTAATTCGACTGTAGGCTATTTCAAACTAGGACTTCATTGTAAGGACATTGCTGCTTTGCTTGCAAGTCGTCATCGCTATGCAGTGGCGGTTCTGCCTATGTTGCCACCCTAGGCGAAATTACTGGTTTGCGCCCTTCCATGTTACTACTCCTACTACTACCCAGATCCGGCAGACCTGACCGGGTGGGCGTGGTACCGGCTGGCATCAGGCGAGCCGGCTGCAGCACCGGTCATCATTATGCTCTATATATAATATAGTCATAGAATACAGCCATCATAAGGAGATTTAGGTCATATTCCTCAGAAAAAACAAGCTAGGCCTATTTCATTGTCAGTGTCACACAATCATGTTCCTTCACAGAAGAAGCCAAATTACTTGTGTAATCATTGTCAGGTGTGACTGTGGTTAAATTGATGGTGATGCAAGAATCTTAGGACACAGCTCTGTGTGACTCTTGTGAATGTACAAGGCCTGTCCTGCTCATTAAGTGATTGATAACACCAGGGTTTTGTCACTGAGGTCACACCACCAATTGGTATAAATCCAAAGCCTCTAGAAGTAGGTCTTGAAGCACATGTTGTTCTTTGAACATGGCTAAGGTGAAGAAGGAGCTAACAAGTGAGCAGACTGATGAGTCCAAGTTTGAACAGTTTGACAACAAGTGAAGAGTGTATGTTCCATGGAGGGAGGGGGAGAGATGAGTGTCTCTTGCCAACAGTTAAACACAGAGGGGGTAGTATCACCTCCGGAACAGGAGACTTAGTGAAAATTGATGGCATCATGGATAACAAAGTATACCGCAACATTCTGGTGAGGCACGGAGTACCATTGGGGAGTCGACTTATTGGGCCTGGATTTATTTTCCAAGAGGACAATGTCTGCCGGAACTACCTGTGATAGAAGGAATCTGCTGGAACATTGAAAATGATGGACTGGCCCCCTCAAAGTCCTCAACCTCAACCCCATTGAACACATTTGGGACGAGTTGGACAATAAACTGGACAGATCTATTGTACATTCAAAGGAAAGCCTTTGGCTTGAGTTGCAGAAGGCATGGGATAACATTAGTGTTCAGGTTCTCAGGAAATATATTGGCACAATGCCAGAGAGATGTGCTGCTGTAATTGCTGCAAAAGGTGGACATACCAAATATTAAAGTTAAAAGTGGATAAAAATAGTAGGACTCACTTCGTCTGATATTTGTTGTGCTCAGAGCAACCATCTGCATGTTTCATGAACATTATGAAATGGAATCATGTTTTGGAAGCAACAAAAAGGTCACTATTTTCAGATCTGTCAGGTGTTCTAATAATCATGGCCACCACTGTATATATATGTTAGACTTAGACTTTCTTTTATTGTCATTGCACAAAAAAACACAGCAGTGAGATTTTGGCAACGAAATGTCATTGCTTGGCTTCCGGATTACAGCAGAGATGCAATTGTGGGACCGTTTAAATATACACTACTCACAAAAAGTTAGGGATATTCGGCTTTCGGGTGAAATTTCAGGATGAACCTAAAATGCATAATAACCTTTACAGGTGAACTTAATGTGACCTTCTGTAAACTTTTGAGTGCACATGTCCAACTGTTCAATGTTTCAGTACTTTTTGCACAAGTTGCTGTTCTCTTACAAGGAGTTTAACGGCAAAATTCACATCAGGTGTTTGATGCTCCAGCTCATTGAGGTCGTATCATTAGGGAACGGCTGCTGGAGACTGGGGTACCTCAGATGGAGTGGCCTGCACTTTCTCCAGACCTGAATCCCATAGAAAACCTATGGGATCAGCTGAGTCGCCGTGTAGAGGCTCGGAGCTCTGTACCCCAGAACCTCAATGTCCTGAGGGCCGCCCTTCAAGAAGAGTGGGATGCCATGCCTCAGCAGACAATAAGTCGACTTGTGAACAGCATGAGACGTCGTTGTCAAGCTGTAATTGATGCTCAAGGGGACATGACAAGTTATTGAGACATTGACATTTTTTGTTGTGGTATATCCACCACTGTTGTTGGCTTTTGTTTCAAGAAATTGTTTGAGATGAGGAAATCACCAGTGTATGCTTCTTCTTAAATGCCCTACTTTCATGATATAATATCACTGTAGCGTGAACATTTTACATTTTCCATAAATTTCACCCAAAAGCCAAATATCCCTAACTTTTTGTGAGTAGTGTATATAAATATTATATATAAATATAGTCTATATAACTAGTAAGATATGGTCTATATAACTAGTGCTTAAAAAAAACAGGAGCTAAATAATAATGAGTGCAAATGAGAGTAACTAGATAAAACAGAATGTAAACAACAGACTAAACAGTGTAAACAATAGAGTGCAATTGAGAATAACTAGATAAAACAGAATGTAAACAACAGGCTAAACAGTGTAAACAACTGACTAAACAGTGTAAACAGTGGAAGATTGCACAGAAATGTATTGTCCATATATAGCAGCTGGACGCGGGTTGGGGGGTTATTGCACAAATAGGAGATAATTAATTCTCCTCATCCCAGGGGTGTCTCCCGGGACTGGGCCACACACCCTGGGCCTGAAGAAACCATACCTCCATAAAGATATATTGCCCAGAAAAGTATTTTCCATATGAAAAGTATGCAGTGAGGAGTATGTTGTCCATCAGAAAGATATTTCAATATTGTCTGTGTGGGTGGGGGTGGGGGTGGAGGTGGGGGGTGGGGGGTGGGGGGGGGGGGATTTGGCATTGAACAGTCTGACGGCCAGGGGGAAGTAACTGTTTCTGAGTCTGGCTGTTCTGCAGCGGATGTTGCGGAACCGTCTGCCAGATGCCAGACGGGAGAACAGTCCAAGCTGGGGGTGGGTGGTGTCAGAAAGGATCCGGTGGGCTCTGGATAGGCAGTGGCTGTCTGCTACGTCCTGGATGGTGGGGAGCGGGGTCCCGATGATCTTCTCCGCCGTCCTCACCACTCTCTGCAGAGACTTCCAGTCTGAGGCCCTGTGTGTGTGTGTGTGTGTGTGTGTGTGTGTGTGTGTGTGTGACTCCAAGAGGAGTGTCATAGACATTTGTCACTGCAGTCATTTTGACATGAAAAAGCAGGGTAAACAGGTGATACTGGAGATGCACAACACCATGAGCCAGTTGCACTAGTTATACTGTATGGCCTCCTGATGGAAAGACTAAGTTGCATGTAAAATATGCTTTAAGCCTGATGCAGAATTAATACCTGATGCATCATATAGGCATAGTGCATAGGCTGGAATCCTCTGCAAAAAAAGTAACTTTGTTTAAATAAAACTTCTTTCAAAATGGAGACGTGTTAATTATTTTACTGTTTTTACTTTCATGACTGATGTCTGATGAACTTGCATTTCATGTGGAAGAAAAACCTGAGGCCTCTCCAGCTTCACCTCCAACTCGCTTTTCTTCCGTTATACAGCTGGCACTTGTGTCGCAGCCTCTTAGCCCGTTGAAAGCTGGTGAGTTGTCTCCAAACACATCCGTGATGATAGAGCTGAGTGTTGGATTTTTGAACAGGTTAGAGTCTCTCCTAGCTGTCTCAAAGGCCTCTCCATTTTTTCCTCACTTTGTCAGCTGTCTGGCATTAATCCTCTCTCTGCTTCACTGACTGCCACTGTTATCATTTGCCAGACGTGTTGTCTTTTCAAATTGGTTATTACATTGTTTTGTTTGCATACTAAAATATGTATATTATTGCACACTTGGATACAAAAGGTTTCCCAGTGTCTTCACTTCTTTTCTGGAAGTGAGAATACAGAAAAACACAAGCACATCAGTTCAAGTTCACTGCGGCTGCATACCACAGGCCGTCTGGGTCTACTGAATGATGCATGTATCAACATTTACACTCACTATGACCCTGCATGACACACAAAATGTACACTCACTGTAATTCTCAAGACATTTGCACTGACAATATACTGTGTCTGCTTTGACCGAGAGTGTGTGGCCAAGTGGCACAATGCTCCCTGCGCTGAATCCAACTGCTGGATGAGTCAGAAAGAGCTCAAGTGACCCAGCAGCTGGAGGTCAGTGACTCTCACAGTGTCACACACATTATAACACAGCAGGCACGTAATAGACACATGCGTACTGACACAGAGAAAACAAGTCTTTCTGCTCTCTCTCACACACACACATGCAGATTTTTATGTACTGATGTTTTTGGCAGGTTTGGCAGGTCATAATGTTCTTCCTCTGGATTTGATTTGATTGAATGTCTTTTCTTTTTAATTATTACAAGGATGCAGGCTCTGCTCCAGGCCAAGGATCAGGAGATTTACTTTCTGAGGTACAGACTCAGAGATGCAGAGGAGAGGAGGAGGAAAGATGAAGCCTGGTGGTCCTCAGAGCTCAAAGAAAAAGACAAAAAGCTGCAGGTCTTCCGCAGAGCCCTGAGCGAGATGGAGAGCAGACAAAAGGCCTCCGGAAAGGACAAGGAGAGATGGAAGAGAGACTGGGAAGAGATGGAGGAGAAGATGAAGAAGGTGATGGACTGTGGAACCGCCGTCTTCAATGAAAAGACCACTGAGATCAATCTGCTTCGCCAGAGCAAGGAGGAGAGATGGCGAGATAAAGAAGTCATGCAGGATAAGGAGGAGCTGGACAAAGAGCTCAGAAACAAGAACAGCACCATTGACTCTGTGATCAAGAAGCAGGTCTGCCTCTCAGCTGGAGGAGTTCCAGAAGATGCTGAGGGAGATAGAGGCGACCAGCCGGGACAACAACATGGTCTTCAGCTACCTCACTGAATCAATGGAGCGTCTGAGGCAGCAGCAGAAGCACTGGGCTCATCAGAAACTGCAGCTGGAGGGTCAGACGTCAGATCTGTGAGAGAGAAGCTTCAGGACAAACTGAAGCAGGCAGAGGAAACCTGCACTGGCAGAGACGGACACAGAGATCAGCTTTCTCTGTCAGAACCCTTTCTCTGTCTGCTGCAAAGGAGAAGGCAGGCCAGAGGCTGAGCGGCAGCAGACAGCAGCTGAGAGTCCAGAGACAAGCAGTCAGACTAAAGACAACAAGCCAACCAGCAAGGTACCAAATGCAGATTTAATTCTACTGTATTTGTTTGTCTGGTCAGTAAAAACAAAGTGCAGCAGAGTTTATTACTCAATGGATTCCTCTCTTTCTGTTACAGAAGCACAAAGGACGGAAAGGGTGCTTTGGTCTCAAAATCTTCAGAGGGAAGAAGAAGAATGCTTAAAAGGAGCTGAGGATATTAAATTGTGCAGGGCCCAGCTGCTTGGTATGGAGAGACATCACTGCCAGCAGCTCCACTTCAGTTCTATACAATTCAGTTTGTCATGATTATATTGATCTGTTGAATGAATGAATCCAAAGAACTGAATTGGTAAAGCACCACTTGAAACTGAATGCAGACTTGTCAAACTTAACTTTTAACTCAGGTCAATACTCGTCACATTCAATCTCAGTTATTAAACAAATTCGTTGTTTTGAATTCATCAGTCCAGTATAAAACAAACTGAAATGTATGACTTAAAAAAATCTCTGCTGGGACTGATCTCTCTCCATACATTTGAAAACAAACCAATGAAGCAGCAACCAGCAAAACTCCTCCCACTGGCAAATCTCCAACCTGAGAACCAAGCAGTCCCACAGTCAGCCAAAGCCAAATTCAAAATCTGCGTGTCTGTGAGGGTGAATGTGACGTAACTGTCATTTTCTGCCCCCTTTTTTTTTTTTTACAGTTTGTGCATAGTGGTTAATCTTATTTTAACTTTGTTCTGAACTGTGAAGATTATAATGTATTCCTTTTTATCATAGCTACCTAGAAACCTTTATCCAGTGTCCATTAATACCAACATTACTATGGATTACATGGATGAATATACTTTTAGTTTGCAGTTTTGTACAATTTCTGGGTTCATTTCTAGGGTAATTAAATTTTTGTTTCTCTGGCTCAGCAGTCACTTTTCATCAATTTGTTTGTGCCAGTAAATGTAAGTTTGTAACCATAGCAACGTGAATGGAGTGGCAACTATCACTGGGGTAGAATGCGTCAGCATGGACGCACATCCTCTACTCTGGGCGTAGTGATGCCTAGTTGTAGTTTCAGATGGTGCAACAGATGTAAATAATTATCACAAGGGTGGACGTAGCTAAACCCGGTGTAAGGATTACACCAAACTTTGTTTTTATGTTCATCTGGTGCAACAGGCCCCAGCACCCCGGCTGTGTCAGACCTAAATGGGTTTGATGATATCACAGTGTGTTGTATTTTTACTTTGTCCATTGTAACATTCACTTTGCTCTGAGGATGAGCTCAGGCAGGAAGCTCAGCAAAATGAAGTGTGGTGTATTGTGGAGCAGTGTGCACCAGTAATGATCTAAAAGTACTAGCCATTTTAATCACAGGGCCTCGATGGTTGCTATTGCTTCCTGAAAGAGTTTTTCATGCTCATTCTGTCGGGCCGTATCTTCAGCTCCAGTTAACTAAGGAGGATTTAGGCTGCTGCCGCTTTGGAATGCAGTTTAGTTACAGGGAGTAAACACTGAATCACTGGAGGTTTAAATAAATCTCAGCCCTTTCAGTTGCTTAGGCTTTGTGTTTTTTCACAACAGTGCTGACTCATCACATATTCTGAGGGAATATGCTATGGGACTTAATCAGTTGCTATAAAGGAGGGATGTCTAAGCTTTATTACATAAAAATTTAGACTGAATCAAACACAGGTGTCAGAGCTAAGAAACCTTGAAACTAGATCTGTTATTGTTGCTATATGCTGTAATTGTGATGGAATATTGAGTTATGACTTTAAACTGTAAACTTTAAGCTATAACTTCAAATACTGCGTGTGTCGACACACACTCACTGAAGAACTCAGTACATGAGAGACTGGTGGCTGTGTGTGTCCTCAGATGGTGATCATGTCTGATGATGAGCTACCTGCTGGTGTGGAGCATCATAGTTAAGGCAGACAAGCAGATCATCTTCCCTGAGGAGATCCTCATCACCCAGACTGATCTCTTTTTTAAGACCTGTAGGGTATTCCACAAAGCAGGATTAGGATGTTAGCCAGATAACTGTGGAAAAGATTTTTATGTCATATCCTGGCGATAGTGACTTGAATCTGTAAATCTAAATGCAAGTTTTAGGAATATGATTGTCATTCACTGTTGAAAATAAACAACAATTAAGAAGACATTTTATAACACTGTTATCTGGCAAACTTAGTTTGTGGTACACCCTCCTGACCAAAATAAAACAACAAAGCTCACATACATTCTAGCAAGCACACAATTAGCAGAACACAGTGGCATACATTATAAAACGCAAATAATACCTGGCTCTTTGTTCCTGCCTGCGTGTCTGTGTTACAGAATCAGAGCATAATGCTCTGAAGATGCAGTTAGAGGAGCTGAAGATGTAAAATGAATATCAACTCATCCTGAGGGACATGAACTTTCTGAGAACTTTATCTGGCAGGTCGACTCACCAGAGACCATGAACCAGGTCTGCCAGCTGCCCTATCTCACAGCTCCACTCCATTTACTGAATATTCACAACTCGTACCTCTCCTATTAGGCAAGACCCTGGACCAAACACTGAGGGCATTTTAGAACTGGCAGGAAAGCACATTTCACAGTACCTGCAGTTGGTTATACAAGCACAAATTGTTTTTACTTGCAATGGAGCAAACCTTTGCTTATGTAAACCTCACATAAGCAGTTTGAAAAGCATTTCTGTGGAAGCTATGTGCTACATGAACACACTGTGATATACTGCCTTCCCTGTGTCACAATGTGATATACTGCATTGATAATGCAGTATATCATCATGGACCTCAATCAATTTGCTTACAGTGCATGATAGACATGGCATCTATAGAAAGTGTTAGCAGCAGGGTAATATAACACACATGGGCTTATATACTTCAGAAGAATTTGGATTAACAAGTGATGAGTCAGCACTATGGATGTTTTTGCTATTGACATGAAATGCATGGCTGCCAGCCTTGATTCTGTATTCATAAGTTGTAGCTTGTGCGACTTAAAGACCCAAAGGCAGTGATGGAAAAGCAGGAAATTGCGCACCAGGAGATGCAAACCTCACTGAGAAACACTCAAAAGAAGTGCAGGATTTAGGTGAGACAGAGCAAGACCAATATCAGTACTTTGTACAAATTAGGGACATTGTATCTAGAGGGAGTCACAAAATAATTTTTATCTATCTATCTGTCTGTCTGTCTGTCTGTCTGTCTGTCTGTCTGTCTGTCTGTCTGTCTGTCTGTCAGTCAGGTATTCAGTCAGACGGACAGGCAGGCAGAGAGACAGGATAAATGTGAATTATCCAGAAACCACACGTTGATAGCAGAGTGTCAGAAGTACAAGCAGGTTGAGTATCAAATAATGCAGGAAGACTTTGAGAAGCAGCTGACACCTGCAGAGGAAAGATAAGACCCTGGAAGAGCGTGCACAGCTGCGCAAGGCCCAGCTGCAGGAGAACAACTCACCTGCACCAGATCAGTCAGGAGAAGCAAGGAGAAGGTGGAGGTGTTGGCAGGGTGTTTTTTTTTTTTTTTTTTTGGCCACATAATGTTGTGGAGGTAGCCAAGGATAAAGAAAGAGATCCACAGTGAACCACGTAGATATGCTTTCATTTTGTCCAGTTATTATTTATTGTGTTGTTGTTTTTTCCTTCGCCTTTGTGCCAGGATGAGGCAAAGAAGCAAACACACGTGTATGAAGAGGTGATGAAGCAAGTAAAGGGGCATGGGGATGCATGGGGAGATCAACAAAATCTGAGGTATAAGAAGAAGATGTGGACACAGAGAGCAGTTTGAACCTGAATAGAGGAACAGGCAACATGAAGACGACAGTGAGTAAAGTTCTCCTGATTCATTGTTGTTATGTTGTGTAGTTCTTTCCTCCTTTTTAAGTGGAATTTTTCAGAATAGATATTGTTATGCTCTAAATCCACTGTCTGTTTACTCCTCAATCACATCTACAGAGGCCTTCTCTATCCAGTTCTGGCATGTTGACCTCTCCAACTCATGAATTTGGTCTCCTCTTAGTCAGTCTATTCATCTTGGAAAAAAAATGATTGATTTTTTTTTTTTTTTTTTTTGGACACATGGGCAAGGGGGAGATAACAGTTCAGCACTCTGCAGAAACACATCACTGACAGATGTTTAGACATAAACCAGATGAAGCAGAAGTGGAAGGAGCAACAAGAAATGATTAGCTCCCTGGACACCGACACAGAGGGCTTGAAGTAGCTGATTGTGGAGCATGAAAAGACAATTCAGCCCTACAAAACAAATAGACTCCTTTACCTTACCGATGAAAGAATACAAATTTAACAGATCACAGTATCGTGAAATGCGGTGGATGATGTTGAAGATCATGTTTAAGCAAAATTCTTGAAACTCGATTGGACACAATAGACATCATTGCCTTCGTAGAATTCTTTGAAGTTTGAAGAAACATAAGATTTAAGGGTCAAACCTAAATGATGAAATGAAACTTGTTCCACATGGGGAAATTGAGCAAACTTGTCAAGACAGAGAGTCGTATCTCAATTACTACGCCACATGCATGCGTGTTTTATGAGGTCATACTGTATACCTGCACCAGATTATTGAAAAATATCTATAAGGGTTAAATGATGACTGACTGGTGTGGATCTATATCAACACTGGCACAGCACTAACTGAATCTTGGTATGCTACAGATTTAACTGTCAACAGTTCAACAACAATGAGCTAAAGACTCACTACTCTGCTGACAAATGATTTCTAATTACTTCATATCACATTGTTATTACAATTCTTTGTGATGCTCCAAGGCTTTTAATCATTAAAGTCTTTCAAATTCAAACCTTATTCAACTCTTGCTTTGCTTTGTAGAGTTGTTATTGTCCTCTGTTTCCAGGACAAAGATCTAGAGACCTGAATGAAGTGAGTCAAGTGTGTCCTACAGGGAATGCAGGGAATGTGAGAACAGGAGTGTTTGAAGTGTGTATGTGTGTTTCTATGGAGTTCTGTCACCAGCGTGAACACCTGGGGAGGAACAGCACCTCTGTTAAAATGAAGCTGGTCGGAGCCACTAGGGCTACCAGAAACCCAAAGTAGAGTTCTCATCGGGCCTGAAAATTAAGACCCGACCCGACCCGGACACGACTGGGCCAGCCCGAGGCCCGACCCGACCCGACTAATTAGCCGAACTTTAGGCCCGACAGCCCGATAAAGCCCGAAAAAAAAAAATCGCCAAATTCGCCATTATTTAGCAGAGCCGGTCGGCCGCGGCACCGGGACACTATCAGTCGGTATCAGGCGGGCCGACCGCGGCACCGGGTGGGCGCGGTATCGGACGGTGCCGCGGCAGGCCCGCCTGATGCCCACTGATGGTTCCGCGGCACGTGCGGGTCAATACGGTAGTCTAGAAAACTGAAGATTTTTTTTTTTTCCCGTGCGCCTCCAAGTAGATTGCGCCGAGTCTGCCAGCACAGCGGGATACTGCTGCAACTCTCTCTCACTTGTTTGCGCTGCGCTCGCACAGCTGGTTGTCTGTCTGTCACTGAAAGTTTAGCCTCCAAATCCAATCCAGTCTCTCACTCTCTCCACCAGTCACATAAAAATGAAATGTCATAATCAATAACAGAACACATAATTCTATTTTTTTATTTAAGAAAAAAAAAAAATCCCCCACAGAACCCGAAGCCCGACCCGACCCGCCCAATTCACGTAAATTTTAGGCCCGACCCGACCCGAAAATGTCGGGTCGGGTCGGGTCGGGTCGGGTTCGGGCAGAAAATGAGAACTCTAACCCAAAGCAAAGCTCACGGAGGTTAATGACCATACAGAGTTCCTGCTGGACAAATTGAGCTATTATACTGCATGCACTGATGACTCATAATGGATTTAAAACAATTTTCCTAAAATAAGCAGAAAAAAATCTGCTAGAGGGATGCAGCACTTTCACTTGTATCCAGTGGAATTTCGCTCGTTGCAGGAAATGAGCAACAAATTGAAATAAGGCAGATCAGTCTGTCAACATCCATTTAGTGCCACTTGATATGATGAAATACTTGGAACAAGTTTTGTATTGGAAAGAGGAGGAATTATCTCACCCTCCTGAAAGCATTTTTACTTGTGCAAAAGTAAAAAATGGATTTTACCATTCAGTAACAGATTACATGGCTTGTTAAAATGGACTATTTTTGCATTTTGATATCTTTTTATGATAAACAGCGCTCATGTGTGTCTGAATCACTTGTCACACTCCAAAGACTGACACTAAAAAGAGTTCTTCATTGCACTGAGAAGAAGTAAAAAAAAAAAAAAAAGAAAAAGAAAAAGAAAATATTACTAATGCAAATTGCAGCACAGGCCTTCTTCACAGGGCAAATGAATTGCATTAGCTTTGTTTTTGTTTTTGTTTATTTAATTCAAATGATGAGGCTCACATCCAAAAAAGCATTTCATTAAGCAATGCTTTTATATTAAGAATATATGTATAGATATAGATATATATAGACAGAAAGATAGATCGATAATGTGTGTGTGTGTGTGTGTGTGTGTGTCTGACGGGAAACATGATTGCCATGTGCAAGAGAATGTCTCCCTGATTAAAGAAATTAATGAGCTGTGTAACGAGCTGCATATGGCCAAGAAATGGACCCTTGATTACGAAATAAAAAAACAAAAAAACAAAAAGGAAATCCAAGGTAACTGAGTTCTGCTGACTTCAGAGGTGAGCAAATATGAGGACAAATGCAATGTGGGGCCATTTCTTGATTTTCCTCACTGACTTTGATGGTGCTGCAGGTAACTATTTCCTGTTGAGGTTTAAAGCATAACACCATAGATATCAGGTCTAACAAAGCAAGAGTGCTGATTTTAGAATCAAAGTGCATTTACAAACTTCTGTCATATTCAACAAATAACAGAAAATGGCAGGCTGAAAAAGCTGGTCACAGAACTTTTCGCTGACAAGCTTAACACATGTGGCTCCAGTTGGGAAAATGACCTGCGAGTTGAGGGGCAGTGCATGCCGGATCCCATCCCTAGCAATGTTTAGTTGTCATCTCTAGGGGGCTCCACTATATTACCTCTGAAAAAAAAGCCAGTAAGTCAATGACACACCAGTTTCTTGACCTTCCGGTAATGAACCATATCTTGGTCATTTTTCTCAGCTGTTGAGATGATGCATGTGACTATCACTCCACATAGTGTGTTTTTAAAGGTGAGCTTGGATCAAGAAAGACTCTGCTGGGGGCATATAAAACAGTTTTGGTGTCCACAGTCTTATTGCTTTTCTAAAGCTGACTGGCAAGAAGATTTCCCAAAACACGTTTACTGTCATGATCCCCCACCTGCCCCTGTGTTTCTGGGTTTTTCCTTGTGTCATATAATTTTTTATTAAAGAAAAAACAGTCAAAGTTGTCTTTCTTTGTGCTTTAATATTGCAGTATGGAAAAAGTTGCTAGTGTAGGCTCATTCAAAGAATGTGGGGAAAGTATCCCTACTTTATAACTCCTGCTTACATATCATTACGTATTATTTGGCTTGGTTAGATTCTGAATAGATTCTTGTTTTCTGCCAGGCAGAAAACAAGGCCCTCCTCTCTCCTTATTAGGTCACTAGATACAAAGTGGTCAGTGTAATGGGTTAAAAAGAGCACTTCAACTCTGTCCATAATGCAAGGGGCTCAGTTTTCCTCCCTCACTCTCACTGCTGCTAGAGACAAAACAAAGTGTGACGCGGACAGTGCAGCCTGGGAGTGTTTCTGTTCTCTGCACACCGACACACACAGCGAGCTAAACACTGGCAGAAGCTCTCATAACAAAAGGTGAACAGAGAATATACATGAACATGGAATATGGAACACAAAGAGGTTACATGATTTTAATGATAAACCCAAGTAGATAAAGGATTGTTAAGAATGAGTACATAATTTCTGTCACAATTCCCTCCTTTTTAGCATTAAAATCATAGATAACAAGTATACACTTCTCTGCACTGAGCCTGTGAAGCAAGTTTTATTTTTTTCCACTCAGCTTATTTTAAGTTGTCTGCAACTTGTAATCAACATCAAACACTTCAACCTCTCAGTAGATTCTAGATTTGTGTTTCCCCTCTGTCCCCCAGTGTGTTTCTCAGTAGTGTCTATGTGTGGTGGGTGGAGAACTCCTTCACTCTCCCTTCACCAATCCTTCACAGTAACAGTTTCTCTCGCTGTCAGCAAGCTTCTAGTCTGTTTACCTTTGCCATTTGTCTGCCAGTTTGCCAGCCTGCTTGGCTCTTTTGCTAACTCTTGTGGTGCCTGTGCTCAGACTTGCCAGCCTGCTTGCCTGCTTGTCCTCTGGATCCCTCAAGCCCACCTAACCTTCTCTGCACTCCCCAGATTGCCTTCCTCAGCCACGCCACATCAACCAGCCACCACCTTCCATTCCCCTGTTGTCAATAAACGCTTCATCATACCTGGTTCTCTTACTCCATCTATGACATTTACTTCTTGATATGTCCCACCCCTGGAAGTAAAGATGTGCCTCTGTTGGGCTAGCCCTGAATCCTGCCAGAGCTTTCTCTCCTCTGCACTGTTAAGAAAAAAATCTGGGTGGAACAGTATCCCTACAATGACATGAATTTTTTTTTTTTTTTTTTTGGCAATGCCTTCCAAGGAGATGGTAGAGAATGCAGTGGTGCATCTCAGCCCCAGGACCCCGTCATCAGACCGCCTCCTAACAGTACCAAGCTGCCTGCTCATTCCTGAGATAAGGTCACCTTACTACACCTATCTCAGGGAAGTGGAGGGTGAGAGAATCCATCTGGATCCTAAATCTTCGTGATAGTAGTAGTAGTAGTAGCATTATTAAGAGTAGAGAATGAATTAATAAATAAACACTTTATATTTGTGAAATACACATGACCCAACATACATGGGATTAGAATCACTCATCCATATTAACATAAAATTTACAGACCTCTGGTACTTTTAACATTCAAAAAATTAAATGTAAATATATACATAAATCTTCATCTGCAAGGAACGACTAATGCAACCACTTATTTATACACTATAGATTTGCATTTTTCAGACAATGCTTTGCTTAAGTAATCTGCAAATGCAAATATTTCCTTTTCATATTTTTTTTTCATAATTTTCATAGTAAGTTGTTGATTTAAAAAAAAAAAAAAAAAACTGTGTCTATCCTCTGAATCTGTGTGTTCCTGACACTTGAGTCAATGCTCACAGGTCATGGAAAGAAATGTGCAGCATGTGCTCTGAATTGGATGAATGGACAGTTT
The DNA here is from genome assembly GCF_902150065.1 of Myripristis murdjan. Lineage (NCBI taxonomy): Eukaryota > Metazoa > Chordata > Actinopteri > Holocentriformes > Holocentridae > Myripristis > Myripristis murdjan. Next base: position 12,919,938 of record NC_043996.1, read on the forward strand.
GGCCATGAGCATGAAAACCAGTGCCATTGTGTTTTATTCTCTATTTTAGAGTAGCACAACTGAATCACCCCACTATGTGGTGATGTATATCCAACCAAATGCTCATACAGATTGGAATATACTGTGTGCAAAGATGCAAGATTTTTTTTTTTTTTTGATTAAAGCAGAGAGGTAGTGGTAAGCAGTAAGATAGGCCAGCTCAGACTGTGGAAACATGAATGACGTTATCTTTAAGTCACAGAAACTCTATTATCCATGCACCCTGACATCACTCAGCCCTCCACAACAGCAAGCCAGTACCCCCCACCACTTACACACACCACCGCCACCAGTCTTCTGCAGCACAGTCATTGTGTTCATCGGTCAGCCCATTGTCTGTCTCGGGGCTTGGCTTCTCACTGCTGAGCACTGGACAATGTCACCAATCTCCTCCCAAACCATGAGCCAACACTACTATTGTGACCGGTCCTTTTCCACTTAACCAGACAAGATGGTGTTCCCATGGGATGAGAGAAGGGGGGTGTCCACTCTCCTGCCTGGAGTTACAGAATGTGAAGAGAGTGCAGATTACTAGCGAAGGAGTGTGTGACACCAGATTTGTCAGAAGACAGTCACTTTGGTGATGGAGGCTTGGTAACCAGATTTGGCATCACATGGATTGGCAAAGGGCACAACATCCTGTTACAGTGTCGACATCACTAGCAGTGTTTGTCATCAGAACTCTGCTCGCAACAATTTTCACCATGTAGGACTCCCGGTTTCTGTGTTTTTGTCACAGCTGATTTGGTGCCTTGTGTGAAGTCATTTCATGCAAATCAAAGTGAGAGACAAAAAAGAAAGCACTGAAGACGACTGTTGAAGCTTGAGGAGAGGATACTTCTGTCTTCAGTGGTGAGAACAATTTCGTGTCTGCAACCAGCATGAGGACCTTAGCAGAGGAAATTGTCTACTTGATCACTGGAGAGAGTTCCTTGGAGATGGATTATCTGCTCACAGAATTCATAAGGATGTACTCTTCTTCTCTCATACTCTAGGATCAGGCTGTTGTAGGATCTTACTACCCGAGATTGTATGATGGGATGGAGATGAATGGAAACACGGCTGTTATACTGATCTAACAGAGTGAGTAATCTGTATTCATAGCAATTCATATTACTGAATCTGTACTCAGAACTGAATGTGAATGCAGATTGGAATAACTGTCTGTCTTCTTACAACAATCAGTGCAGCTGTGGTAAACAGAGAAAGTAATTGTAACAACTGTTGCAAACAATCATTTGAATTCCAACATGATCACCAAGCCAGCTCAATTTCTTTATAACCTCAACAAGGCATCAGGCTGACCATCACCATGCCTGAGGTGCAGGCCTTCTACCCTCATCGGCACACCTTCCTTCGACCCCCAAGCCTCCAGCTGGACCCTGCACTGATGCAGCGACGTGTCCTGGAAGATCAGGTGGAGCTCTGGTGGTTCAGGGAGCCGCGACGCTCCCTGTTGTGCTACAGCATCTCTGTGTCCCTGGTCCTAGGGCTGGGCCTCGGTGGCGTGGGGCTCCTGTCCACCACCACCAGCTTGTCTGGGGAGTGGCGCCTCGGGGTGGGCACCACTCTCTGCCTCTTGGCCCTAGCCGTCCTGCTCAAGCAGCTCCTCAGCTCTGCTGTGCAGGACATGAACTGTGTGCGTAGCCGGCGCCGGATCGACCAGCTGAAGAGCGGCGGGTGGGTCGACCCAGTGCTGATCCTGGTAGTGGGACTGGGGCTGCTGCTGTGTGGGTCTGTGCTGCTCTATGTGGCCACAGCCAGCAGCCGGCCTAGCCAAGGCCAGGACAAGAGGGACATGTTGCTGTCTGGCCTGGTGCTGATGGCTGCTGGGGGAGGCATGGCTCTGGCCATAGTGGGCTACATCGGGCTTATCTACCTACAGCAAAGGGGTGAGGAAAGGAGAAGGGAGATGATAAGGAGGAGGAGGGCAAGGAGACTGGGCAGTCGAGCTGTCAGGGTTTTCAGTATCTCTGCAAGACAGATGGCCCCCTCCAACAGGACCAGCCTCATCTGAACGGACTGGCAGGAGCAAATTATAGAGAAAGAATGAACAATCTGTGAAATGAAAAGAAAGTGGCAGCGCAGACATATTTAAGTGTTTCTATTAGTGTCATCACTGGTTCAGTGAGCTAATTAGCACCTATAGGAACAAGGATGCTTCACCTATTATCATGTCTTCATCTTAGTTCCAAGCATCAGCATCACCACTGGTATTCCACTGCTGTGTCTTTTCTGTACCATAAATTTCACCAACACTGTACATATACAGTATGGGGGAATAAAGCACTTATTGCAATAGATTTGTTAATTTTGGGTTATACATACAAATACTGCGATGAAACACTTTTTGCTGTTAAAAAATGCTGTTGTACATGGACACGTTTGACACTTCAAAGGGAATCAGTTATGTTCTGCGTCAGAGTCCAAATGATCTGAATGACCAGCGGCACATTTTCAAAAACATTTAATGAATCATTCTCACCATCGTCATATAAATGAGAGATTATTAACTTTGGACAAAGAAGAGTAGTTTTTCGCAGCTGAATGATGTGATGTTTTATACTATATTGTCTCATTAATTTTTCACTTCTCGGTATTTTAATTTTAATTCTTTCAAATGTAAATTATGACACTACCCATTGTCATTAGCATTTTAACATATTATAAACAGTCTTTTGAGGAAGCCCTCCTTTTGTCTGATCATCCAATGGTGAACTGAAGATCGTCTTCACTGTCCTCCAGCCCATCCTCCTCTTCCTGTGTCTCTCTCTCTGCCCTGTCTCTCTCACTGGCCTGGATGTAGTTATCCTCGATAAAGCCATCATCGTCTTCATCCACCCGACTCTGGGTCCCAACATCTCCTCTCACTGTATCCACTGTGCCATTCTCAGGGAACGGCGCCTCCTGGCCGTATTGGCTGATCCCGTCGGCTTCCAGGAGCAGGGAATGTCGGTAGCTGGCCAGGAAACGATGGAAGAGGCGACACTTGACAGCGGCCACGATGAAAAGTGAGAGGCTGAGGGCTGTGGCCAGGCCTGCAGCCAGGTAGGACCACGTGATGGGGCTTTTTGCGCTCTCTCCAGGATTGAGCGCAGCTGGGGGTGGCATATGAATGAAAAAATGGAAATGAATGAGAGTGAAAAAGCAAGTAAACATTTTGCACTGCAAGTTTAATTTCACCTCTGCTACATCTGCATGTAATGCAAAACACAGCCAATATCCTCAGTCAGTCTGAATGATTCCTGGAAATGGATTGTAATGAAGTTCAAAGTATCACAAATACACCAGCTTGTAGGCAGTGAGGTACCTGTAAAATACATAGAAAAGTGCACTTTGATTTACTTACTCTGAATGAAAGTGGTGTTGTGATCATCCTCCGTCAGAAGGTGTCTTTGAGCGCCTCTGTGCCCGTCCAGGACAGACAAAGGAGCAGGATGTGCTTCTGTGATGAAAGCTTCACAAAGATAAAACACCGCAATCACGGCGCAGCCCAAGCGCCCCATATTTCTCTCCTGTGGCATTCCTAAAACAAGACAAAAAGCAAAGGAATTATACTTGCCAAGGATCTGTTTTCTTGCTCCATAGAGAGGCAGTAGTTTTATGTGCTTAATGTTTAACTGATGAGAGCAGCAAATCATATTTCATGAACAATAAACTCTTTGACCAGTAACTGATAAACTTTCTCATACTTATTTGGCCTGAATTACAAAAATAGAAACAATGGGTAGTCCTCTTTTTGGTAGAACTGTTATCACATGATGTTGAAGAAAACTCAATATTCACGGTGTTCAAAGTACTGTTCAAAGAACTGTCATGCTTGGGTTGTAAAGAAAATTAATCATTCTAGGTAATAGTTGTGCTTAAATCTGAAATCAGTGCTATATTTTTGTGTCGGTAGATTATTCAAGTAAGACAGGCTGAGCTGAGTCTTGTGATGAAGGCCAACACGCAGAAAACGGTTTGTAGGTCAAACACTGGAGTCATATGACCACCGGTGACTGAATACTATGTCATTTACATAATTATAGTTAACTTTCTGTCTTCTTACACTGTTTACTTGAGCACAACAAATACCTAAAGGACTTACCTGTCAGATACACGTTGTTGACAATGCAGGTGTATGTCTCCTAGTTCTGGTTTTAACAGGTGTTGTTTTCTTCTTCTTCCTCTGCTCCTTCACAAAACCTGCTGGGCAAAGGTTGAAGGATGCCATAAAGTCACCCAACCTACGCCATATCCTTAAGACATGTTAATAAATAACTTCAACATTCCTCTGTCCACCTCTTTCATTCCACTGAGATTCACTTTTTTTTTGTCTTCAAGTAGAACTGTGAGTACAGGAATGCGCACAAAATAACGGTGTTTTGTTTGTTCAGCTGACTTATTCAGAAAGCAATTTCTCATAAAAGTACATGATTGAAGAACCTTGACTTTGGGTTATTAATACATGCTTTTGGAGAGAAAAATGTGTACTTTCTAGAATGTCTGTCTTTTTAAACGGAGAAACATTCAGTTATTAGAAAATGCAATTAAAAAATCAATGATAAGAAACAAAGATGTTGTTTGTTGTTGTTGTTTTAATTTATTTTGATTAGTTGATGCATGTGTGCTGTGAGGCCAGTTAGTGGCACTGTAATTACACTGGCCAAAGGTTAACACACAGAAACTCTTTAAAATTATCCACCACTGTTTAAAACAAAGTCCATTTCCGGGCTGCAAGGGGCCACAGTGTGCTATATCTGAAGCTCATGAACCTTCTGGCGTTTTTCAGTTGGAGGGTGGGGTGCGGGGGTTTATACAAGTCTGTGTTCTTTGCCTTTGTTGTCTGACTCTGTTAAAGATTCGGTGATGGTGTCAAAACTCAATAAAAGAACCGCTTACCAAGTGCTCCAGTTCTTTGAGGTCCAGTCTACGTGATCTGACTCAGAGTCCCCATTCTGCCCTGTGCTGTTTTTGTCAGAGGCCAACACTGACGATGATACTGTGTCTGTCTGGCACCGAACATTGTGATTGTGCCTCGTACTTACACAGAGAGTGTTGTTACAGCTCTATACACTTTCTTGACACATTAACTCTTAACTCTGTGTCAGTTTTATAAAAAGTCACAAGTGAGTTCAAACTGTTTTAATAGATTCTCATTTCTCCTTAGCAACATCACAGCATCACTGTCACCAATATAGAAAACTTTTACTCAACTCACAGCAAGAAAAAACATCAAAGTACTTTTTTTTTTTGCCCTTGGAGCACCTGACACTACTGTAAATCATCAGTGGTAATGAGAGGCAAGACTGTGCAAAAAGCACTGAAATGAGTCCATGTTTCCTCGCAGTCTCATTTATCATTAATAGACAGTCAGTGGTGATCTCTCTTAGCCCAGAGAACAGACTAATGTGTCTTACACTGGTAAAAAAAATTGTCTTACGAGTACTGACTCTTGACTCAGACATGACTGGTCGTCCCATGGCCTCATTCACATGCTGCACTCTGCTTCCCAAGAGCCGAGCCCAGCTTGACAAAGGACCATCCTAAATATTAACATCTTAAATTAGGTATTTAGGCATCACTGTGAACATGGAGATAGCAAGGCTCTGACCCCCGACTCTCTTTGCTCTCGTTATTTAAGTCCAAAGATAGCTTCGGGGCTGAGAAAAAGACATATTTTCCATTTTACTTATAATTTACTTATTTTGTGGTCCTTAGTCCTTTTTTTCTTTGATGAAGCACCAACTGATGGTGATATGAGTCTTACCTAATCAGTGACACACACACACACACACACACACACACATACACACACACACAAACAGACTTCTCTTTGACCGGGGAAAAAATATGTGAGGAGCAAAGAAATGCTGTGTGGAGAGGTCACTGTGCCATTGCCCGAGAACAAGATGATGTTCAGCTGCTCCATTCAGTCCACATAGTCATATCTTAAATTGGCACTCGTCTGTTTCTTTATATCAACTTCCCTGCCTTTAAATTGGACATGTTTTCATCTTGAATGAATGGGGCCCTTCCTTGCAGAGTCTTTACTTTTGATCAGCTCCTTTCAACATGCTATTTCATTTACTTGCCGTCCACTTTTTTATATTTAATCAGATGTATGAAAGGCAGCAGCGGAGGCTTCTTCTGTCTTGTTCAGTGCATAAATGTCTCTTGTAGCACTCAATCAGTTTCCATCTATTTCCTCACAAGATGAAGGAGAAGAGGAAGGAGAAGAAGAAGAAGAAAACTGATTTTGGCATGGTAAATTAAATTCACGGCTTACATAGTTTTCACAGTGCTCTGCAGAGATTTGCATCAGTCTCTGTCCAATCTGAGCGTTATATTACTATGGTGATGTTGCCCACGTGTAGAATACTATACTTGCATTAAACTTGTTTCCAGTATTTAAGTTTGGACATGGGTGAGCCTGCAGCTAAATGGAGTTTCGTTATGCAACGTTTTGGAGCAGAAGACGTCAGCTCAGCTGTATATCCTATTAAATCTGATCAGTCAGCATGCAGAATGTTTATTTTGTAAACACAGTATGAGCATCCTTTATGTCACACTGACAAAGTAAAGTTTTTGCAATTATGGACTACAGATATAAACTGAAGTCTACTAAGGAAATTCTAGACTTTGAAATGATATTGAAATAGGTGGGAGACTACTGGGTGAAGGCAAAGTGATACAGCAAAAGGCTTGTTAAATGTACTCAAACAGTAAATAATAAAAGTAAATGTGAACTGTCTAACTCACAGAGCCATAAACTGTACATTATTACGATCTGACTTTAAAATACTTCATTGTTGTTAGCTGACATGGATGGATGTTGAATCACTGATATGGTAAAAAGTGTGAGCCGCCTACTAAAAATTTATCTAAATTAATGGATAATCTAGGCCAGAGGCCCCCTTCTATACACACATACACACACATTTATTCCTTTAATCAGCCTGCTCCTTTGTGTTGTGACCTGTAGGCCCCACGATCCATCAGCAGCACTGACTCACCATCCATAAT